>NW_025963367.1:0-30624 GCF_020740725.1 Corvus hawaiiensis
ATGACGTCACGGGAGGGGGGCGGCGATGACGTCGCCGCGCCGGGCTCGGCCGATGACGTCGCCGATGACGTCGCCGCCCGCCAGTCACCCGCCGCCCCCCCGCAGCCGCTGGCTGGCGCGGGTCCCCCGGCCGCTCGGCGGGGGAGGGGCGGGGGGGTCCCCGAGCCCTCCGAGCCTTGCGGGACCCCCCCCTCTCCCCTCCCCCCCCCCTCTCGGCCGCCTCCTCCTCCCCTCCCCCACCACCCCCCCCTCCAGCCCCCTCCCCCTCCCCCTCCCGCCGCCGCCGCCCTCCCCCCCCCGCCGGGGGGGGCCCCTCGGGGCTCTTCCTCCTCCTCCTCCTCCTCCTCCTCCTCCTCCTCGCCCTCCTGGGGGGGCAGCCGGAAGCGGCCCCCTCCCCCCTTGGCCTGGTCGATGTCCTTGCGGGCGGCCTCCACTTGCTCCTGCGGGGGGGGGGGGGGGGAGGGCTGCCTGAGACCCCAGACCCAATTGGGGCCCCCCCTCCCCCCCCAAAAAAAAAAATCCATCCCCCCCAGCAATCAAATCCATCAAAACCCCGCCCCCGCCCCGAGATTTTGGGGTTGAACACCCCCCTGACCCCCCCCCCCCCAAACTCAAATGGATTCTTCCAATCTAAAAGACCCCTCCCCAATTTAAAGGGACCCCCCCCCCCAGACCCATTTGGAAGCCCCAGACCCATTTTGGGACCCCAAATCCATTTTGGACCCCCCCCCTCCAAAACCCCAAATGGACGCTTCCAATCTGAAAGACCCCTCCTCAATTTAAAGGGACCCCCCCCACACCCATTTTGAGACCCCCCCCTAAACTCAAATGGATTCTTCCAAAGACCCCTCCTCAATTTAAAGGGAACCCCCCAGACCCATTTTGGGAACCCCCCCTCAACCCTAAATGGATTCTTCCAATGCAAAGGACCCCCCCCCATTTTAAATGGATCCCCCCAGACCCATTCAGAGCCCCCAGACCCATTTTTGGACCCCCCCCCCCCAATTTATGGGGACCCCTCCCAGACCCTTCAGAACTCCCCAAAAGCCCCTCAGGACCCCCCAGACCCCTCTGGGACCCCCCAAAAGCCCCCCCAGGACCCCCCCAAAACCCTCAGGACCCCCCCAAACCCCCCTGGAACCCCCCAAGATCCCCCAGAGAACCCCAAAATCCCTCCAGGGCACCCCAAAACTTCTCTGGGACCCCCCCCAAAACCTCCTGAGACCCCCCCAAAAGCCTCTCAAGGACCCCCCAAACCCCTCTGGGACCCCCCAACCCCCCCAAAACCTCCCCAAACCCCTCAGGACCCCCCAAAACCGCTCTGGTACCCCCCCAAAATGTCTTGAAACCCCCCAAAAGCCTCTCAGGCCCCCCCCAAATCCCTCTGGGACACCCCCAAACCTCCTGAGACCCCCCCCAAAAGCCTCTCAGGACCCCCCAAAGCCCCCCAGGACCCCCCCCCAACCCCCTCTAGGCCCCCCCAAACCCCTCTGGGACCCCCCCCAGGACCCCCTCAAACCCCTCTGGGACCCCCCAAAGCCTCTTGAGACCCCCCCCAAATCCCTCCAGGGCCCCCCCAAACCCATCTAGGACCCCCCAAAACCTCTTGAGACCCCCCTCAAATTTCTCTGGGACCCCCCCAACCCATCTAGGACCCCCCAAACCCCTCTGGGACCCCCCAAACCCCCCGAGGACCCCCCCAAACCCCTCTGGGACCCCCCAAAACCTCCTGAGACCCCCCCTCAAATTTCTCTGGGACCCCCCCAAAACCCCCCAGGACCCCCCAAACCCCTCTGGAGCCCCCAAAGCCGCTCTGGTACCCCCCAAAAATGTCTTGAGCCCCCCCAAAAGCCTCTCAGGACCCCCAAAATCCCTCTGGACCCCCCCAGGACCCCCCCCCAACCCCTCTGGACCCCCCAAAACCCCCCCAGGACCCCCCAAAACCGCTCTGGTACCCCCCCAAAATGTCTTGAAACCCCCAAAAGCCTCTCAGGCCCCCCAAAATCCCTCTGGGACACCCCCAAACCTCCTGAGACCCCCCCCAAAAGCCTCTCAGGACCCCCCAAAGCCCCCCAGGACCCCCCCAACCCCCTCTAGGCCCCCCCAAACCCCTCTGGGACCCCCCCCAGGACCCCCTCAAACCCCTCTGGGACCCCCCAAAGCCTCTTGAGACCCCCCCCAAATCCCTCCAGGGCCCCCCCAAACCCATCTAGGACCCCCCAAAACCTCTTGAGACCCCCCTCAAATTTCTCTGGGACCCCCCCAAACCCATCTAGGACCCCCAAACCCCCCCAGGACCTCCCCAAAGCCCCCCTCCCCCACCTCGGCCTGCTTGAGCTCCTCCCTGGCTGACGTCCTCGAGTGAGGCCTCCAGGAAGTTCATGGCATAACGTTCGATGGGGGTCCAGCTGGAATTTGGGGAGGGGTCAGCACCTGGGGACCCCCCCCAAAATATCCCCGGACCCCCCCGGAGCCCCCCAAAAAAATCCCGGCTCTGCTGGACCCCCCAAAACCCCCCCAGGACCCCCCAAAATAACGGGGGGAGGGGGAGAAGAGAGGGGGACCCCCAAATTTGGGGTCACTTGAGGTCACCTGGGACCCCCAAATTTGGGTCCCCGAGGTCACTTGACCACCAGGACCCCCCAACCCGATGTCCCCAATGCCCCCAAATCATCCCAAAATCACCCCAAATCACCCCAAAATCATTGAAAATGCCCCGAAATCATTGAAAACGCACCTAGAGATCCCAAAGTACCCCTAAACCATCCCAAAACGCCCCTAGAGATCCCAAAATGCCCCCAAATCATCCCAAAATGCCCTTAAATCATCCCAAAATGCCCCGAAATCATCCCAAAATGACCCCAACTGACCCTGAACACCCCAAAACTCCCAGAATGTCCCTAAGTCCCCCTAAATCATCCCAAAATGCCCCCAAATCATTGAAAATGCCCCAAAATCATCCCAAAACAACCCCAACTGACCCCTGAACACCCCAAAACTCCCACAATGTCCCTAAATCCCCCTAAATCATCCCAAAATGCCCCCAAATCATTGAAAATGCACCTAGAGATCCCAAAATGCCCCCAAATCACCCCAAAATGCCCCTAAATCATCCCAAAATGCCCCCAAATCATTGAAAATGCACCTAGAGATCCCAAAATGCCCCCAAATCACCCCAAAATGCCCCTAAATCATCCCAAAATGCCCCCAAATCATTGAAAATGCACCTAGAGATCCCAAAATGCCCCCAAATCACCCCAAAAATGCCCCTAAATCATCCCAAAATGCCCCCAAATCATCCCAAAATGACCCCAACTGACCCTGAACACCCCAAAACTCCCAGAATGTCCCTAAGTCCCCTAAATCATCCAAAATGCCCCTAAACCATCCCAAAATTCTCCTAAATCACCCCAAATTGCCCCCAAAATCCCCCAAGTCGCCCAAAACTCCCCTAAACCATCCCAAACCGCCCCAAAAACCTTCCAAATCGCCCCAAAATTCCCCTAAATTGTCCCAAAATGCCCCAAACGCCCTGAAACCATCCCAAAACTCCCCTAATGCTCCCAAAACGCCCCAAAATCATCCCGTAATTCCCCTAAATATTCCCAGAATGTCCCTAAACACCCCTAAATCATCCCAAAATTCCCCTAAATCATCCCAAAACTCCCCTAAACCATCCCAAACCTCCCCATACCCATCCCAAAATCGCCCCAAAACCCCTCCAAACCTCCCAGAATGCCCCTAAACGACCCTAAACCATCCCAAAATGCCCCTAAATCATCCCAAATTGCCCCTTAATCATCTCAAAACACCCCAAAACCATCCCAGAACAACCCTAAGTGATCCTAAATCATCCCAAAATGCCCCAAATCTCCCCCCAAATCCTCCTGAAACGTCCCTAAACCATCCCAAAATGACCCTAAGTGACCCTAAATCACCCCAAAAATCCCCCAGACCTCCCAGAATGCACCTAAATGACCCCAAACCGTCCCAAAATGCCCCCAAATCATTCCAAAACTCCCCAAAACCATCCGAAATCCTCCCGAAACACCCCTAAATCATCCCAAAACGCCCCCAAATCCCCCCAAATCACCCCAAGAATCCCCCAAATCCTCCCAAAACACCCCCAAATCATCCCAAAATCCCCCAAACCATCCCAAATCTCCCCAAACCATCCCAAATCTCCCCAAACCATCCCAAATCATCCCAAATCTCCCCATAACCATCCCAAAACCCCCATAACCATCCCAAATCTCCCCATAACCACCCGAAATCATCTCAAAATCCCCTATAAACCATCCCAAAACTCCCCCAAACCACCCCAAATCGCTCCAAAACCCCCCAAAACCCCTCCAAACCTCCCAGAATGCCCCTAAATGACCCTAAACCATCCCAAAACTCCCCCAAACCATCCCAAATCACCCCAAAACCCCCCCAAAACCATCCCAAAACTCCCCATAACCATCCCAAATCTCCCCATAACCATCCCAAAACCCCCCATAACCATCCCAAAACTCCCCTAAACCATCCCAAATCATCTCAAAATCCCCTATAAACCATCCCAAAACTCCCCATAACCTCCCAAAATGCCCCTAAATGACCATGAACCATCCTTTAACTCCCCTAAACCACCCCAAATCCTCCCAAAACATCCCCAAACCATCCCAAATCTCCCCAAACCATCCCAAAACTCCCCAAACCATCCCAAATCTCCCCAAACCATCCCAAATCTCCCCATAACCATCCCAAATCATCCCAAAATCCCCTATAAACCATCCCAAATCTCCCCAAACCATCCCAAATCTCCCCATAACCATCCCAAATCATCTCAAAATCCCCTATAAACCATCCCAAAACTCCCCATAACCTCCCAAAATGCCCCTAAATGACCATGAACCATCCTTTAACTCCCCTAAACCACCCCAAATCCTCCCAAAACACCCCCAAACCATCCCAAATCTCCCCAAACCATCCCAAATCTCCCCATAACCATCCCAAATCATCTCAAAATCCCCTATAAACCATCCCAAATCTCCCCAAACCATCCCAAATCATCTCAAAATCCCCTATAAACCATCCCAAAACCCCCCAGAACCACCCCAAAACTCCCCTAAACCATCCCAAATCTCCCCCAAACCTCCCAGAATGCCCCTAAATGACCCTAAACCATCCCGTAACTCCCCTAAACCATCCCAAATCACCCCAAAACTCCCCCAAACCACCCCAAATCACCCCAAAACCATCCCCAAAACCCCCCAGGCCCGGCCGGACCTGCTCGACCAGGGCGGCGATCTCCTGCTCGGCCTTGGACAGCTCCTCCTCGGGGCCGTCGGCGCCGCCGCGCTCGTCCTCGGGGCTCAGCGACTCGCTGAACTCGGCCAGCGCCGCCACGTGCTCGGCCTGCGCCTGCGACGCCGCCCGGATGTCCTCGGGGTCCTCGGCCCCGCACAGCGCCTGCGGGCACCGCGGCGGCCGTCAGGGGGGTGGGGGTGGAGGGGGCGTTGGGGACATCGGGGGCGGTGGGGACGTTGGGGGTGTTGGGGACATTGGGGGTGTTGGAGGTGTTGGGGACGTTGGGGACATTGGGGACAGCGGGGACGTTCAGGGGGTTGGGGGCGTTGGGGACATTGGGGACGTTGGGGGTGTTGGGGACATTGGGATGTTGGGGACATTGGGGGCGTTGGGGACATTGGGGGTGTTGGGGACATCGGGGGTGTTGGGGGCGTTGGGGACATCAGGGGCATTGGGGACATTGGGGGTGTTGGGGACATTGGGGTGTTGGGGACATTGGGGGTGTTGGGGACGTTGGGGTGTTGGAGGTGTTGGGGACATTGGGGACATTGGGGGCGTTGGGGACATTGGGGACATCGGGGGCATTGGGGACATTGGGGGTGTTGGGGACGTTGGGGTGTTGGAGGTGTTGGGGACATTGGGGACATCAGGGGCATTGGGGTGTTGGGGACGTTCAGGGGGTTGGGGATGTTCGGGGTGTTGGGGACACTGGGGGCGGTGGGGACATTGGGGACATTGGGGACATTGGGGGTGTTGGGGACGTTGGGGTGTTGGAGGTGTTGGGGTGTTGGAGGTGTTGGGGACATTGGGGACATTGGGGGCGTTGGGGACATTGGGGACATCGGGGGCATTGGGGACATTGGGGGTGTTGGGGACGTTGGGGTGTTGGAGGTGTTGGGGACATTGGGGACATCAGGGGCATTGGGGTGTTGGGGACGTTCAGGGGGTTGGGGATGTTCGGGGTGTTGGGGACACTGGGGGCGGTGGGGACATTGGGGACATTGGGGACATCAGGGGCATTGGGGACATTGGGGGTGTTGGGGACGTTGGGGTGTTGGAGGTGTTGGGGACATTGGGGACATTGGGGACAGTGGGGACGTTCAGGGGGTTGGGGGCGTTGGGGACATTGGGATGTTGGGGACATTGGGGGCGTTGGGGACATTGGGGACATCAGGGGTGTTGGGGACATTGGGGGTGTTGGGGACGTTGGGGTGTTGGGGACATTGGGGGTGTTGGGGACGTTGGGGTGTTGGAGGTGTTGGGGACATTGGGGACATCAGGGGCATTGGGGTGTTGGGGACGTTCAGGGGGTTGGGGACATTGGGGTGTTGGGGACGTTGGGGGTGTTGGGGACGTTCAGGGGGTTGGGGATGATGGGGACATTTGGGGGTGTTGGGGACACTGGGGACGTTCAGGGGGTTGGGGACATTGGGGACGTCGGGGGTGTCGGGGACACTGGGGACACTGGGGGTATCAGGGACGTTCAGGGCGTTGGGGACAGCGGGGTGTTGGGGACATGGGGGGCACTGGGGACGTTGGGGACATCGGGGGAACATTGGGGACGTTCGGGGCGTTGGGGACACTGAGGATGTCAGGGACGTTCGGGGCGTTGGGGACGTCGGGGACATTGGGGTGTTGGAGGTGTTGGGGACATTGATGGACGTTGGGGACACCGCTGGACACTGGGGACACTGCTGGACACTGGGGACCCTGCCGGACACTGGAGACACTGCTGGACATCGGGGACATTGAGGCCATGGGGGCCCCTGCTGGACACTGGGGACTTTGATGGACATTGGGGACAGTGCTGGACACTGGGGACACTGGGGACCCTGCCGGACACTGGGGACTTTGATGGACATTGGGGACAGTGCTGGACACTGGGGACACTGGGGACCCTGCTGGACACTGGGGACTTTGATGGACATTGGGGACAGTGCTGGACACTGGGGACACTGGGGACCCTGCCGGACACTGGGGACTTTGATGGACATTGGGGACAGTGCTGGACACTGGGGACACTGGGGACCCTGCTGGACACTGGGGACTTTGATGGACACTGGGGACCTTGATAGACATTGGGGACTTTGATGGACACTGGGGACACTGGGGACATTGGAGACTTTGATGGACACTGGGGACATTGGGGACACCAGGAGTCCTGATGGACACTGGGGACATTGGGGACACTGCTGGACATCAGAGACCCCACTGAACATCGGGGACCCTGCTGGACACTGGGGACACCGGGGACCCTGATGGACACTGGAGACTTTGATGGACATCGGGAGCCCTGATGGACACTGGGGACACTGCTGGACATCGGGGACCCTGCTGGACCCTGGGGACACTGGGGACCCTGCCGGACATTGGGGACCGTGCTGGACATTGGCAACCCTGTTGGACACTGGGGACTTTGATGGACACTGGGGACCCTGCTGGACACTGGGGACCCTTCTGGATATTGGGGACACTGGGGACCCTGCTGGACATTGGGGACCCTGCTGGACACTGGGGACCCCGGGGACGCTGGGGACACCGGGGACCCTGCTGGACATTGGGGACACTGGGGACCCTGCTGGACATCGGGGACCCTGCTGGACACTGGGGACACTGAGGACCCTGCTGGACACTGCTGGACCTTGCTGGACACTGGGGACACTGGAGACACTGAGGACCCTGCTGGACATTGGGGACCCTGCTGGACACTGAGGACCCTGCTGGACACTGGGGACCCTGCTGGACATTGGGGACCCTGCTGGACACTGGGGACACTGAGGACCCTGCTGGACACTGCTGGACCTTGCTGGACACTGGGGACACTGGAGACACTGAGGACCCTGCCGGACATTGGGGACCCTGCTGGACACTGGGGACCCCGGGGACGCTGGGGACCCTGCTGGACATTGGGGACCCTGCTGGACACTGGGGACCCCGGGGACGCTGGGGACACCGGGGACCCTGCTGGACATTGGGGACACTGGGGACCCTGCTGGACATCGGGGACCCTGCTGGACACTGGGGACACTGAGGACCCTGCTGGACACTGCTGGACCTTGCTGGACACTGGGGACACTGGAGACACTGAGGACCCTGCTGGACATTGGGGACCCTGCTGGACACTGGGGACCCCGGGGACGCTGGGGACACCGAGGACCCTGCTGGACATTGGGGACACTGGGGACCCTGCTGGACACTGGGGACCCCGGGGACGCTGGGGACACTGGGGACCCTGCTGGACATTGGGGACACTGGGGACCCTGCTGGACACTGGGGACCCCGGGGACGCTGGGGACACCGGGGACCCTGCTGGACATTGGGGACACTGGGGACACTGGGGACCCTGCTGGACACTGCTGGACACTGGGCACCCTGCTGGACACTGGGGACCCTGCTGGACACTGGGGACACTGGAGACCTTGCTGGACACTGGGGACCCTGCTGGACCTTGCTGGACACTGGGCACCCTGCTGGACATTGGGGACCCTGTGGACCTTACTGGACAGTGGAGACCCTGGGGACGCTGGGAACCATTGAGGTCATTGAGGGCATTTTGAGGACATTTTGGGGACATTTTGGGGACACCTGAGGCCATCGCAGACCCATCCACGCTGTCGCCGCCCCCGCCCAGGTGCCACCCCCAGGTGTCCCCCCGGGTGTCCCTCACCTGCTCCAGGATGTGCGTCCTCCTGGTGGCCGCGGGGTCCTCGTCGTCCTCGGCGGGGCCGTCCCTGTCCCTGTCCCTGTCCCGCTCCCTGTCCCGCTCCCGCTCCCGCTCCCGGTCCCGCTCCCCGTCCCGGTCGCCGTCCTTGTCCCCGTCGCGGTCGCGCTCGCGGGGCGGCTCCTCGGGGGCCATGTCGAACAGCTCGCGGATGGTTTGCTGCGGGACACGGCACACCTGGGTGGCACCTGGGCACACCTGGGTGGCACCTGGGCACACCTGGGCACACCTCGGGGCAGCCAGGGACATCTAGGGACATCTCAGACCCCATTTGGGGGCATCTGGGGGCACCTGGGCACACCTGGGGGCACCTGGGGACATCTCAGACCCTATTTGGGGGCACCTGGGCACACCTGGGGGCACCTGGGGACATCTCAGACCCTATTTGGGGGCACCTGGGCACACCTGGGGGCACCTGGGCACACCTGGGGGCATCTGGGGACATCTCAGACCCCATTTGGGGGCACCTGGCGGTGCCTGGGGGTACCTGAGGGCATCTGAGACCCCGTTTGGGGACATCTGGGGGCACCTGGAGGCATCTGAGACCCCGTTTGGGGACACCTGGGGACACCTCGGGGCAGCTGGGGACATCTAGGCACATCTCAGACCCCATTTGGGGGCACTTGGGGGCACCTGGGCACACCTGAGGCCCCGTTTGGGGGCACCTGGGGACACCTGGGGACGTCTGGGGACACCTGGGATCCCATTTGAGGGCACCTGGGGACACCTGGGGGCACCTGGGTGATACCTGGGGACCTCTCAGACCCCATTTGGGGGCCTCTGGGGCCACCTGGATGACACCTGGGGCCACCTGGGGACACCTGGGGCCACCTGGGGGCACCTGGGAGTAGCTGAGGACATCTGGGCACACCTGGGCACACCTGGGACCCCATTTGGGGCCGCCTGGGCACATCTGGGCACAGCAGGATCTCACCTAAAGCCCCCAAATTCGGGTGCCCTGCACACCTGGGCACACCTGGGCACACCTGAACCTCACCTGGACCCCCAAGGTGTCCCCAGGAGCTTCCCCCACACCTGGCACTGCCCAAATTTGGGTGCTCCCACCCTGCCCTCACCTGTCCCACCCTCACCTGTCCCCGCCCTCACCTGGCCCCCCCTCACCTGTCCCCACCCTCACCTGTCCTCACCCTCACCTGGCCCCCCCTCACCTGTCCCGGCCTCACCTGTCCCCACCCTCACCTGCCCCGCCCTCACCTGTCCCACCTTCACCTGTCCCACCCTCACCTGTCCCACCCTCACCTGTCCCCACCCTCACCTGTCCCCACCCTCACCTGCCCCGCCCTCACCTGTCCCCGCCCTCACCTGTCCCCACCCTCACCTGTCCCCGCCCTCACCTGTCCCCGCCCTCACCTGTCCCCGCCCTCACCTGTCCCCACCCTCACCTGTCCCACCCTCACCTGTCCTCACCCTCACCTGCCCCGCCCTCACCTGTCCCGGCCTCACCTGTCCCCACCCTCACCTGCCCCGCCCTCACCTGTCCCCGCCCTCACCTGTCCCACCTTCACCTGTCCCACCCTCACCTGTCCCACCCTCACCTGTCCCACCCTCACCTGTCCTCACCCTCACCTGTCCCTCACCTACCCCACCCTCACCTGTCCCTCACCTACCCCACCCTCACCTGTCCCACCCTCACCTGCCCCACCCTCACCTGTCCCTCACCTGCCCCACCCTCACCTGTCCCACCCTCACCTGCCCCACCCTCACCTGTCCTCACCCTCACCTGTCCCCACCCTCACCTGTCCCTCACCTGTCCCCACCCTCACCTGTCCCACCCTCACCTGCCCCACCCTCACCTGTCCCACCCTCACCTGTCCTCGCCCTCACCTGTCCCCGCCCTCACCTGTCCCCGCCCTCACCTGTCCTCACCCTCACCTGTCCCACCCTCACCTGTCCTCACCCTCACCTGTCCCACCCTCACCTGTCCCACCTTCACCTACCCCACCCTCACCTGTCCCTCACCTGCCTCGCCCTCACCTGCCCCTCACCTGTCCCACCTTCACCTGTCCCACCCTCACCTGTCCTCACCCTCACCTGTCCCACCTTCACCTGTCCCACCCTCACCTGTCCCACCCTCACCTGTCCCCACCCTCACCTGCCCCGCCCTCACCTGCCCCTCACCTGTCCCACCCTCACCTGTCCCACCTTCACCTGTCCCACCCTCACCTGTCCCACCCTCACCTGTCCCACCTTCACCTGTCCCACCCTCACCTGTCCCACCCTCACCTGTCCCACCTTCACCTGTCCCACCCTCACCTGTCCCACCCTCACCTGTCCCCACCCTCACCTGCCCCGCCCTCACCTGCCCCTCACCTGTCCCACCCTCACCTGTCCCACCTTCACCTGTCCCACCCTCACCTGTCCCGCCCTCACCTGTCCTCACCCTCACCTGCCCCTCACCTACCCCACCCTCACCTGTCCCTCACCTACCCCACCCTCACCTGTCCCACCCTCACCTGTCCCACCTTCACCTGTCCTCACCCTCACCTGTCCCCACCCTCACCTGTCCCACCTTCACCTGTCCTCACCCTCACCTGTCCCACCCTCACCTACCCCACCCTCACCTGTCCCTCACCCTCACCTACCCCACCCTCACCTGTCCCTCACCTGTCCCCACCCTCACCTGCCCCACCCTCACCTGTCCCCACCCTCACCTGTCCCCACCCTCACCTGTCCCACCCTCACCTGCCCCACCCTCACCTGTCCCCCGCCCTCACCTGTCCTCACCCTCACCTGCCCCACCCTCACCTGCCCCGCCCTCACCTGCCCCGCCCTCACCTGTCCCGCCCTCACCTGTCCCACCCTCACCTGCCCCACCCTCACCTGTCCCCGCCCTCACCTGTCCCCACCCTCACCTGTCCCACCCTCACCTGCCCCACCCTCACCTGCCCCACCCTCACCTGTCCCACCCTCACCTGTCCCCGCCCTCACCTGCCCCACCCTCACCTGTCCCCGCCCTCACCTGCCCCACCCTCACCTGCCCCACCCTCACCTGTCCCACCCTCACCTGCCCCACCCTCACCTGTCCCCGCCCTCACCTGTCCCACCCTCACCTGTCCCACCCTCACCTGTCCTCACCCTCACCTGCCCCACCCTCACCTGCCCCACCCTCACCTGCCCCACCCTCACCTGTCCCCGCCCTCACCTGCCCCACCCTCACCTGTCCCCGCCCTCACCTGCCCCACCCTCACCTGCCCCACCCTCACCTGTCCCACCCTCACCTGCCCCGCCCTCACCTGTCCCCACCCTCACCTGTCCTCACCCTCACCTGTCCTCACCCTCACCTGCCCCACCCTCACCTGCCCCACCCTCACCTGTCCCGCCCTCACCTGGCTCCACCCGGCCCCACCCCCACCTACCCTCACCTGTCCCCACCTGTCCTCACCTGTCCCACCTGTGTCACCTGTCTCACCTGTCCCATCTGTCTCCCCACCTGTCCCCACCTGTCCCCGCTCACCTGTTTGAAGTAGGCGGTGGTGAAGTTGCCGCCCTCGATGGCCATGTCCCCCAGCAGCCGCTTCTGGTTCGCCTTCTTGAGGATGTTCTCCTCCACCGTGCGCTCGCTGATCAGCCTGGACAGGTAACGCACAGGTGAGACAGGTGAGCGACAGGTAACGCACAGCTGAGACAGGTGAGCGACAGGTAACGCACAGGTGAGACAGGTGAGCGACAGGTAACGCACAGCTGAGACAGCTGGGGGACAGGTAACGCACAGGTGAGACAGGTGGGGGACAGGTGGGACAGGTGAGGGACAGGTAACGCACAGGTGAGACAGGTGAGCGACAGGTGGGACAGAAGGGACAACAGAGACAGGTGAGGGACAGGGGAGAGACAGGTAACAGACAGGTGAGACAGGTGAGGGACAGGTGAGACAGGTGGGACAGGTGAGACAGGTGGGACAGGTGAGAGAGAGGTGAGACACGTGAGGGACAGGTGAGGGACAGGTGAGACACGTGAGACACGTGAGACAGGTGAGGGACAGGTGAGACAGGTGAGGGGCAGGTGAGACAGGTGGGACAGGTGAGGGACAGGAGGGACAACAGAGACAGGTGAGACACAGGGGAGAGACAGGTAACAGGTGAGACAGGTGAGAGAGAGGTGAGACAGGTGAGACAGGTGAGAAAGGTGAGGAGCAGGTGAGACAGGTGAGGGACAGGTGACACAGGTGAGAGAGAGGTGAGACAGGTGAGGGACAGGTGAGGGACAGGTGAGACACGTGAGACAGGTGGGACAGGTGAGGGACAGGTGAGACAGGTGAGGGGCAGGTGAGACAGGTGGGACAGGTGAGGGACAGGAGGGACAACAGAGACAGGTGAGAGACGGGAGAGACAGGTAACAGGTGAGACAGGTGGGACAGGTGAGGGATAAGTGAGAGAAGTGATGGAGGTGAGGAACAAGTGAGACAGGTGAGGGACAGGTGAGACAGGTGAGACAGGTGAAAGAGGAGAGACAGGAGAGGGACAAGTGAGGGACAGGTGGGACAGGTAAGGAACAGGTGAGGGACAGGTGAGGGACAGGTGAGACAGATGAGGGACAGGTGGGGACAGGTGAGGGACAGGTGAGACACAGGTAAGAGACAGGTGGGACAGGTAGAACACAGATAAGAGACAGGTGAGGGACAAGGCAGGGACAGGTGAGGGGCAGGTGGGGGATGGGGGACAGGTGGGGGGGAGACAGGTGAGGGACAGGTGAGGGACAGGTGAGAGACAGGGGCGGACAAGTGAGACAGGGGAGGGACAGGTGGGACAGGTGAGGGACAGGTGAGAGACAGGGGCGGACAAGTGAGACGGGAGGGACAGGTGGGACAGGTGAGATGGGAGGGACAAGTGAGGGGCAGGTGAGACAGGTGAGACAAGTGAAAGAGAGGAGACACAGGTGAGGGACAGGTGAGGGACAGGTGAGGGACAGGTGGGACAGGCGAGAGAGCAGAGAGACAGGTAAGGGACAGGTGACAGAGGTGACAGACAAGGGGCACAGGTGGGACAGGTGAAGAACAAGTGAGGCAGGTGGGACACAGGTGAGACAGGTGAGACAGGTGGGACAGGTGAAAGAAATGAGGGACAGGTGAGACAGGTGAGGGACAGGTGGGACAGGTGGGACAGGTGAAAGAAATGAGGGACAGGTGGGACAGGTGAGAAGTGAGGAACAGGCGGGACAGGAGGGACAGGTGGGACACAAACCCCCAAACAGCCAAGCAACCGCCCAGGTGAGCTCCCACCTGGCCAGGTGAGCGCCCAGGTGCCTCAGGTGAGCCCCTAACTCCCAAATACCCACCCAGGTGAGCCCCAGGTGTCTCTCCAGGCACTCAGGTGAGCCCCAGGTGAGCTCCTAACTCCCAAATACCCACCCAGGTGAGCCCCACGTGCCTCTCCAGGCACCCAAGTGAGCTCCCACCTGCCCAGGTGAGCACCCAGGTGAGCTCCCACCTGCCCAGGTGAGCACCCAGGTGCTTCAGGTGAGCTCCTAACTCCCAAATACCCACCCAGGTGAGCCCCAGGTGAGCCCCAGATGAGCTCCTCTCACCCACGTGAGCCCCAGGTGTCACAGGTGAGCTCCCACCTCCCAAATACCCACCCAGGCGAGCCCCAGGTGAGCTCCTCTCACCCAGGTGAGCCCCAGGTGAGCCCCAGACGCCCTCCCCTGGCCCAGGTGAGCCCCAGGTGCCTCTCCAGGCACCCAGGTGAGCTCCCACCTATCCAGGTGAGCCCCAGGTGAGCTCCCCTCAGCCAGGTGGGCACTCAGGTGGCCCAGGTGAGCTCCTAACTCCTGAATACCCGCCCAGGTGAGCCCCAGGTGAATTCCTCTCACCCAGGTGAGCCCCAGCTGAGCACCCACGTGCTACACGTGAGCCCCAGGCATGTTCTCCTCGCCCAGGTGAGCCCCAGGTGCCACAGGTGAACTCCTACCTCCCAAATACCCACCCAGGTGAGCCCCAGGTGAGCTCCTACCTCCCAAATACCCACCCAGGTGAGCCCCAGGTGAGCTCCTAACTCCCAAATACCCACCCAGGTGAGCCCCAGGTGAGCTCCTAACTCCCAAATACCCACCCAGGTGAGCCCCAGGTGAGCCCCTACCTCCCAAATACCCACCCAGGTGAGCCCCAGGTGAGCCCCTAACTCCCAAATACCCACCCAGGTGAGCACCCAGGTGCCACAGGTGAGCTCCTACCTCCCAAATACCCACCCAGGTGAGCACCCAGGTGCCACAGGTGAGCCCCTAACTCCCAAATACCCACCCAGGTGAGCACCCAGGTGCTCCAGGTGGGCACCCAGGTGCCACAGGTGAGCCCCTAGCTCCCAAATACCCACCCAGGTGGGCACCCAGGTGCCACAGGTGAGCCCCTAGCTCCCAAATACCCACCCAGGTGAGCCCCAGGTGCCACAGGTGAGCCCCTAGCTCCCAAATACCCACCCAGGTGAGCCCCAGGTGCCACAGGTGAGCCCCTACCTCCCAAATACCCACCCAGGTGAGCCCCAGGTGCCTCTCCAGGCACCCAGGTGAGCCCCAGGTGATGCCCAGGTGCGCTCACCTGTAGATGTGGACGTCGCGGGTCTGGCCGATGCGGTGGCACCGGTCCTGGGCCTGCCCAGGTGAGCCCTCAGCCAGCCAAGCAACCACCCCGGTGAGCCCCAGGTGCCACAGGTGAGCTCCCACCTCCCATGGAACCACCCAGGTGAGCCCCAGGTGCCTCTCCAGGTGCCCAGGTGAGCACCCAGGTGCCACAGGTGAGCCCCTAACTCCCAAATACCCACCCAGGTGAGCACCCAGGTGCCACAGGTGAGCCCCTAACTCCCAAATACCCACCCAGGTGAGCACCCAGGTGCCACAGGTGAGCCCCTAACTCCCAAATACCCACCCAGGTGAGCACCCAGGTGCCACAGGTGAGCTCCTCTCACCCAGCTGAGCCCCAGGTGCCACAGGTGAGCTCCTACCTCCCAAATACCCACCCAGGTGAGCACCCAGGTGCCACAGGTGAGCTCCTCTCACCCAGGTGAGCACCCAGGTGCCACAGGTGAGCCCCTAACTCCCAAATACCCACCCAGCTGAGCCCCAGGTGAGCCCCTAACTCCCAAATACCCACCCAGCTGAGCCCCAGGTGCCTCTCCAGGCACCCAGGTGAGGCCCAGGTGATGCCCAGGCGCGCTCACCTGTAGATGTGGACGTCGCGGGTCTGGCCGATGCGGTGGCACCGGTCCTGGGCCTGCGCGTCCATGGTGGGGTTCCAGTCGGAGTCGTAGAACACCACGGTGTCGGCCCCGGCCAGGTTGACGCCGACGCCGCCCGAGCGCGTGGAGAGGATGAAGCAGAAAATCCTCTTGTCGGCGTTGAAGCGCTCCATGAGGGCCTGCGGGGCGCGGGCAGGTGAGGGGGGACAGCTGGCACGGGGGGGCACACCTGGCATGGGCAGGTGAGGGGCGGGCACAGCTGGGGGGGGCACACCTGGCATGGGCAGGTGAGGGGGGCACACCTGGGGGGGCAGGTGAGGGGGGCACAGCTGGCACGGGGGGGGGCACACCTGGCATGGGCAGGTGAGGGGTGGGCACACCTGAGGAGGGGCACCTGAGGGGGGCACACCTGGCATGGGCACCTGGGGGGGGGACACCTGGCATGGGCAGGTGAGGGGTGGGCACACCTGGCATGGGCACACCTGAGGGGGGCACACCTGGCATGGGCAGATGAGTGGTGAGCACACCTGGCATGGGCAGGTGGGGGGGGCACACCTGGCATGGGGGGGGGCACCTGGGGGGGCACACCTGGGGGGGCAGGTGAGGCGTGGGCACCTGGGGGGCACACCTGGCACAGGCAGGTGAGAGGGGGGCACCTCGGGTGGGGCAGGTGAGGGCACCTGGGAGCAGCCCTGGGGCACAGGAGAGGGAGAAACGGGCTCGGTTTGGACACCTGGGCACACCTGGGCACACCTGGGCACAGCTGGGTACAGCTGGAGCCCCTGAGATACCTGGGGCACACCTGGGGCACACCTGGGAACACCTGGGCACAGCTGGGCACAGCTGGAGCCCCTGAGATACCTGGGGCACACCTGGGGCACACCTGGGCACACCTGAGCACAGCTGGGCGCTCACCTGGAGCGTGCCAAGCATTGCCCATCCCTCCCTGCCCCTGTCTCCAGCTGTGCCCAGCTGTGCCCAGGTGTGCCCCAGCCACACCCAGGTGTTCCCAGGTGCCCTCAGCTGTGCCCAGGTGTATCTCAGGTGTATCCCAGGTGTGCCCAGGTGTGCCCAGGTGTATCCCAGGTGCCCCCAGGTGTTCCCAGGTGCCCTCATCTGTGCCCAGCGGTGCCCAGGTGCATCCCAGGTGCCCCCAGGTGTGCCCAGGTGCCCCCAACTGTGCCCAGGTGTGCCCAGGTGTATCCCAGGTGTATCCCAGGTGCCCCCAGCGGTGCCCAGGTGTCCCCAGGTGTATCCGAGGTGCCCCCAGGTGCCCCCAGGTGCATCCCAGGTGCCCCCGGCGGTGCCCAGGTGTGCCCCCAGGTGTATCCGAGGTGCCCCCAGGTGCCCCCAGGTGCCCCCAGGTGTATCCGAGGTGCCCCCAGGTGCCCCCAGGTGCATCCCAGGTGCCCCCGGCGGTGCCCAGGTGTGCCCAGGTGTATCCGAGGTGCCCCCAGGTGTATCCGAGGTGCCCCCAGGTGCCCCCAGGTGCATCCCAGGTGCCCCCGGCGGTGCCGAGGTGCGGGCGGGGCTCACCTGGCGCTGCTCGACGCGGGTGGAGCCGTCGAGGCGCAGGTAGATGTGGCCGTGGAAGGTGAGGAAGCGCTCGAGCACGTCGAGCATCCGCGTCATCTGCGTGAAGATCAGCACCCGGTGCCCCCCGGCGCGGAGCCGCCGCAGCAGCGCGTCCAGAGCCTGCAGCTTACCTGTGACAGGTGAGAGACAGGTGAGAGACAGGGGAGAGACAGGGGAGGGACAGGGGAGAGACAGGGGAGACAAGGGAGGGGCACCTGGGACAGGTGAGGGACAGGTGAGACGGGGGAGGGGCACCTGGGACAGGTGAGCAAGAGGTGAGAGACAGGGGAGATAAACCTGGGACAGGTGAAGGACAGGTGAGAGACACCTGGGACAGGTGAGGGACAGGGGAGAGGTGAGACGGGGAGGGGCACCTGGGACAGGTGAGACAGGGGAGACACGGGAGATACACCTGGGACAGGTGAGGGACAGGTGAGAGACAGGGGAGGAGCACCTGGGACAGGTGAGACAGGTGAGACACAGGAGGGACAGGTGAGACAGGTGAGGGAGAGGTGAGACGGGAAGGACAAGTGAGATACACCTGAGAGAGGTGAGACAGCAGGGACAGGTGAGACAGGTGAGGGACGGGGGAGACACGGGGGAGACAGGTGAGATACACCTGGGACAAGTGAGAGACACCTGAGACAAGTGAGACAGGTGAGGGACAGGTGAGATACACCTGGGGCAGGTGAGAGACACCTGAGACAAGTGAGAGACACCTGAGACAAGTGAGACAGGTGAGGGACAGGTGAGGGACACCTGGGACAGGTGAGATACACCTGAGACAAGTGAGAGACACCTGAGACAAGTGAGACAGGTGAGGGACAGGTGAGGGACACCTGGGACAGGTGAGATACACCTGAGACAAGTGAGAGACACCTGAGACAAGTGAGAGACACCTGAGACAAGTGAGACAGGTGAGGGACAGGTGAGGGACACCTGGGACAGGTGAGATACACCTGAGACAAGTGAGAGACACCTGAGACAAGTGAGACAGGTGAGGGACAGGTGAGATACACCTGGGGCAGGTGAGGCAACGGAGGGACAGGGGAGACAGGTGAGGGACACCTGGGGCAGGTGAGACACGGCGGGGACAGGGGAGGGACAGGTGAGACACGGGGGAGAGACAGGTGGGACAGGGGATGGACCCCTGGGATAGGTGAGGGACACCTGGGACAGGTGAGGGGCACCTGAGACAGGTGAGACACGGGGAGACAGGTGAGATGGGTGAGATACACCTGGGACACGTGAGACAGGTGAGGGACAGGTGAGGGACAGGTGAGGGACAGGGGAGACAGGTGAGGGGCACCTGGGACAGGTGAGACAGGAGGGACAGGTGAGAACAGGTGAGACAGGTGAGACACGGGGGAGAGACAGGTGAGACAGGGGATGGACCCCTGGGATAGGTGAGGGACACCTGGGACAGGTGAGGGACAGGTGGGACAGGTGAGGGACGGGTGACACAGGTGAGACACACCTGGGACAGGTGAGGGACGGGTGACACAGGTGAGACACACCTGGGACAGGTGAGCTACGGCCCCTCCTCCGCCCAGTTGTCCCCACATCCCTGGGAAACGTCCCCAAATCCCCTCAAAATGTCCCCAAATCCCCCCCAAAATGTCCCCAAATCCCCTCCCAATGTCCCCCAACCCCCCCAAAATGTCCTCAAACCCCCCTCAAAATGCCCCCAAATGTCCCCAACCCCCCTCAAATGTCCCCAAATCCCCCCCAAAATGTCCCCAAATCCCCCCCAAAATGTCCCCAAATCCCCTCCCAATGTCCCCCAACCGCCCCAAATGTCCCCAAACCCCCCACAATGTCCCCAAACCCCTCCAAATCCCCTCAAAATGACCACAAACCCCCTCCAAATGTCCCCAAACCCCCCCAAACGTCCCCAAATCCCCTCAAAATGTCCCCAACCCCCATGGAAATGTCCCCAAACCCCCTCAAAATGCCGTCTCATGTCCCCAAATCCCCTCCAAATGTCCCCAAATCGCCTACAAATGTCCCCCAACCCCCCCAAATGTCCCCAAACCCCCCACAAATGTCCCCAAACCTCCACAAATCCCCTCAAAATGTCCCCAAACCCCCTCCAAATGTCCCCACATCCCCTCCAAATGTCCCTGAATCGCCTCAAAATGTCCCCAAACCCCCTGGAAATGTCCCCAAACGCCCTCCAAATGTCCCCAAATGCCCCCAAATCGCCTCAAAATGTCTCCAAACCCCCCACAAATGTCCCCAAACCTCCCCAAATCCCCTCCAAATGTCCCCAAGTCCCCTCCAAATGTCCCCAAACCCCCTCCAAATGTCCCCAAATCCCCCCCAGTGTCCCCAAATCCCCCCCAAATGTCCCCAAACCCCCTCCAAATGTCCCCAAACCCCCTCAAAATGTTCCCAAATCGCCTCCAAATGTCCCCAAATCGGCTACAAATGTCCCCCAACCCCCCCAAATGTCCCCAAACCCCCCACAAATGTCCCCAAACCTCCACAAATCCCCTCCAAATGTCCCCAAATCCCCTCCAAATGTCCCTGAATCGCCTCAAAATGTCCCCAAACCCCCTGGAAATGTCCCCAAACGCCCTCCAAATGTCCCCAAATGCCCCCAAATCGCCTCAAAATGTCTCCAAACCCCCCACAAATGTCCCCAAACCTCCCCAAATCCCCTCCAAATGTCCCCAAATCCCCTCCAAATGTCCCCAAATCCCCCCCAAATGTCCCCAAATCCCCCCCAAATGTCCCCAAATCCCTCCCAGTGTCCCCAGCCCCCCTGGAAATGTCCCCAAACCCCCTCAAAATGTTCCCAAATCGCCTACAAATGTCCCCAAATCGCCTACAAATGTCCCCAAACCCCCCCAAATGTCCCCAAACCCCCCACAAATGTCCCCAAACCCCCCCAAACCCACTCCAAATATCCCCAAATCGCCTCCAAATGTCCCCCAACCCCCCCCAGTGTCCCCAAATCCCCTCCAAAATGTCCCCAAACCCCCTCCAAATGTCCCCAAATCCCCTCAAAATGTCCCCAAACCCCCTCCAAATGTCCCCAACCCCCCCGGTAATGTCCCCAAACCCCCTCAAATCCCCTCCAAATGTCCCCAATCCCCTCAAAATGTCCCCAAAGCCCCCACAAATGTCCCCAAGTCCCTCCCAGTGTCCCCAACCCCCCTGGAAATGTCCCCAAACCCCCTCAAAATGTTCCCAAATCGCCTCCAAATGTCCCCAAATCGGCTACAAATGTCCCCCAACCCCCCCAAATGTCCCCAAACCCCCCACAAATGTCCCCAAACCTCCACAAATCCCCTCAAAATGTCCCCAAATCCCCTCCAAATGTCCCTGAATCGCCTCAAAATGTCCCCAAACCCCCTGGAAATGTCCCCAAACGCCCTCCAAATGTCCCCAAATGCCCCCAAATCGCCTCAAAATGTCTCCAAACCCCCCCACAAATGTCCCCAAACCTCCCCAAATCCCCTCCAAATGTCCCCAAACCCCCTCCAAATGTCCCCAAATCCCCCCCAAATGTCCCCAAATCCCCCCCAAATGTCCCCCAACCCCCCCCAGTGTCCACAAATCCCCTCCAAAATGTCCCCAAACCCCCTCCAAATGTCCCCAAATCCCCTCAAAATGTCCCCAAACCCCCTCCAAATGTCCCCAACCCCCCCGGTAATGTCCCCAAACCCCCTCAAAATGTTCCCAAATCGCCTCCAAATGTCCCCAAATCGGCTACAAATGTCCCCCAACCCCCCCAAATGTCCCCAAACCCCCCACAAATGTCCCCAAACCTCCACAAATCCCCTCCAAATGTCCCCAAATCCCCTCCAAATGTCCCTGAATCGCCTCAAAATGTCCCCAAACCCCCTGGAAATGTCCCCAAACGCCCTCCAAATGTCCCCAAATGCCCCCAAATCGCCTCAAAATGTCTCCAAACCCCCCACAAATGTCCCCAAACCTCCCCAAATCCCCTCCAAATGTCCCCAAATCCCCTCCAAATGTCCCCAAACCCCCTCCAAATGTCCCCAAATCCCCCCCAAATGTCCCCAAATCCCCCCCAAATGTCCCCAAATCCCTCCCAGTGTCCCCAACCCCCCTGGAAATGTCCCCAAACCCCCTCCAAATGTTCCCAAATCGCCTCCAAATGTCCCCAAACCCCCCACAAATGTCCCCAAACCCCCCACAAATGTCCCCAAACCCCCCACAAATGTCCCCAAACCCCCCCAAACCCACTCCAAATATCCCCAAATCGCCTCCAAATGTCCCCCAACCCCCCCCAGTGTCCCCAAATCCCCCCCAAAATGTCCCCAAACCCCCCCAAACCCCCCCCCGAGCCCCCCCCGCCCCCCCAGCCCCGTACCGCAGTCGTACTGGACCAGCCGCGGGTCGGGGAAATGGGTGCGGGGTCCCCCCAGGAGCCCGGCCAGGGCCCCCCCGGCCCGAGCGCGCAGCTCCAGGCCCAGCTGCTGCTCCAGGCGCTGCCGCTGCCGCTGCGCCCAGGGCGGGGGGCGGCCGCTGTGCAGGGACACCCCCCGCGAGGCCACGGCCGGCACGGCCACCAGGAACCTGCCGGGGGCAACCGAAACGGGGCCCTCAGGAACGGCGGGGGGGCGGCGTCGGATTTGGGGTCGCTGAGAGGCGTTTTGGGGGGGGGGGGGGGTTGGGGAGGTTGGGGTGGTTGGAGACCCCTCTGAAAGGGAGATGGAATCGTCCGAGGGGGTGCTGGGGGTATCTGGGGACACCCCCCCCCCCCCCCATGGGGATGTGGAGCAGCCCGAAGGTCCTGGACACCCCTGTAAAGGGAGATGGAATCGTCCAAGGGGGCGCTGGGGGGTCAAAAATGGGGGGGGTCAAGGAGCTGGGACCCCCCCATTGGGATACGGAAGATGCCAAAGGTCCTGGATCCCCCTCTAAAGGGAGATGGAATTGTCCGAGGGGGTGCTGGGAGCACTGGGACCCCCCCATGGGGATGTGGAGCAGCCCGAAGGTCCTGGACACCCCTCTAAAGGGAGATGGATTCTTCCATAGGGGCACTGGGGGCACTGGGAACCCAAAAATGGGGGGGGATCAAGGAGCTGGGACCCCCCCATGGGCACATGGAACAGCCCAAAGGTCCTGGACCCCCCCCTAAAGGGAGTTGGACTCTTCCTCGGGGACATCTGGGAGCCCAAAAATCACTGAAAAAAACAACGCTCAAAAAAATTCCCCGAAATTCCCAAGAATTTCCCAAAAAATCCCCCAAATTCTCCAGAAATTCCCGAATTTTTAGCTGTCCCAGAGAAGCTTCATCCCGACCTAAAATCCCCCAAAATCCCCAAAAAATCCCTAAAAAATTCCTCCCAACAATTGCTAAAAAAAAAAAAAAAAATCCCAAAAATATCCTAAATCTTCCCAAAAAAATCCCCCAAAAAATCCAAAAAATTCCCTAAAAGATTACCAAAAATTGTCCCGAAATTCCCAAATTTTCACCTGTCCAGGAGGAGCTTCATCCCTACCTAAAATCCCCCAAAATCCCCAAAAAGTCCCTAAAAAAATCCCTAAAAAATTTCTCCCCAAAAATTGCTAAAAATAAAAAAAAAAAATCCCCCCAAAATCCCAGAAAATTCCCAAAAAATTCCAAAAATTTCTCCCCAAATTCCTAAATTTTCACCTGTCCAGGAGGAGCTTCATCCCTACTCAAAAAAACCCAAAACCCCCAAAAAGTTCCTAAAAAAAATCCCTAAAAAATTCCTCCAAAAAACCCGCTAAAAATTCATTAAAAATCCCCCAAAAAACCCCCCAAAATTCCCAAAAAGATCCCAAAAATTCTCCAAAAATTCCCAAATTTTCACCTGTCCAGGAGGAGCTTCATCCCGACCTAAAATCCACAAAAATCCCCAAAAATCTCCCAAGAAAATCCCTAAAAAAATCCCTAAAAAATTCCTCCCAAAAATCACTAAAAATTCATTAAAAATCTCAAAAAATCCCAGAAAGTTCCCAAAAAATCCCCAAAATATCCCAAAAATTCCCATTTTTTTTTTACCTGTCCAGGAGCTTCATCCCAACCCAAAATACCTCCAAGAGCCCCAAAATATCCCTAAAAATCCCTAAAAGTCCCCCCAAAATTGTAAAAAAATAACAAAAAATTCCTCAAAATTCCTCAAAATTCCCAAAAAATCCCCAAAAATTCCCCAAAATCCCCCATTTTTTTTCCTGCCCAGGGCCTTCATCCCAACCCAAAATACCTCCAAGAACCCCAAAATATCTCTAAAAACTCCCCAAAAATCACAAAAAAAATCGCAAAATATCGCAAAAAAATCACAAAAAATTCCCAAAAAATCCCCAAAAAATTCCCAAAAAATCCCAAAAAATTCCCCAAAAAATTCCCAATTCTTTCTACCTGTCCAGGACCTTCATCCCAATCCAAAATACCTCCAAAACTCCCAAAAAAATCCCTAAACCCCCCCAAAAAATCACAAAAAAATCGCAAAAAATCACAAAAAATCCCCAAAAATTCCCAAAAAATCGCAAAAAATCCCAAAAAATCCCCAAAAAATTCCCAAAAATTCCCAAAAAATCCCCAATTCTTTCTACCTGTCCAGGACCTTCATCCCAATCCAAAATACCTCCAAAACTCCCAAAAAAATCCCTAAACCCCCCCAAAAAATCACAAAAAAAATCGCAAAAAATCGCAAAAAATCCCCAAAAAATCGCAAAAAATCCTAAAAAATCCCCAAAAAATTCCCAAAAAATCCCCAAAAAATCCCCCAAAAATCCCCAATTCTTTCTACCTGTCCAGGACCTTCATCCCAATCCAAAATACCTCCAACCCCCCCCAAAAAATCCCTAAACCCCCCCCCAAAAATCACAAAAGAATCACAAAAATCACAAAAAAATCGCAAAAAACCCCCAAAAAATTCCCAAAAAATCCGAAAAATTCCCAAAAAATTCCCAATTCTTTCTACCTGTCCAGGAGCTTCATCCCAATCCAAATACCTCCAAGAGCCCCAAAATATCTCTAAAAACTCCCCAAAAATCACAAAAAAAATGGCAAAAAATCGCAAAAAAATCACAAAAAATCACAAAAAAACCCCCCAAAAATTCCCAAAAATTTCCAAAAAATTCCCAAAAAATTCCCAATTCTTTCTACCTGTCCAGGACCTTCATCCCAATCCAAAATACCTCCAAAACTGTCTCAAAATCCCTAAAACCCCCCCAAAAAATCACAAAAAATCGCAAAAAAATTGCAAAAAATCGCAAAAAATCCCCAAAAAATCGCAAAAAATCGCAAAAAATCCCCCAAAAATTCCCAAAAATTCCCCAAAAAATCCTCAATTCTTTCTACCTGTCCAGGACCTTCATCCCAACCCCAAATACCTCCAAGAGCCCCAAAATACCTCTAAAAACTCCCCAAAAATCACAAAAAAATCGCAAAAAATCACAAAATCGCAAAAAATTGCAAGAAAATTGCAAAAATTCCCAAAAAATCCCCAAAAAATTCCCAAAAAATTCCCAATTCTTTCTACCTGTCCAGGACCTTCATCCCAACCCCAAATACCTCCAAAACTCCCAAAAAAAAATCCCTAAAACCCCCCCAAAAATCACAAAAAAAATCGCAAGGAATCCCAAAAAAATCGCAAAAAATCCCAAAAAAATCCCAAAAAATCCCAAAAAATTCCCCAAAAATTCCCAATTCTTTCTACCTGTCCAGGACCTTCATCCCAATCCAAAATACCTCCAAAACTCCCAAAAAACCCCCCCAAAAAAATCACAAAAAAATCGCAATAAATCCCTAAAAAACCCAAAAAAATCCCCAAAAATTCCCAAAAAATTCCCAATTCTTTCTTCCTGTCCAGGACCTTCATCCCAATCCAAAATACCTCCAAAACTCCCTCAAAAATCCCTAAAAACCTCCCCAAAAAATCACAAAAAAAATCGCAAAAAAATCACAAAAAAAATCGCAAAAAATCCCAAAAATTCCCCAAAAATTCCCAATTCTTTTTACCTGTCCAGGGCCTTCTTCCCAACCCAAAATACCTCCAAAACTCCCTCAAAAGATCCCTAAAACCCCCCCCAAAAATCGCAAAAAAAAATCACAAAAAATCACAAAAAAATCCCGAAAAAACCCCCAAAAATTCCCAAAAAATTCCCAATTCTTTCTACCTGTCCAGGACCTTCATCCCAATCCAAAATACCTCCAAAACTCCCAAAAAAATCCCTAAAACCCCCCAAAAATCACAAAAACATCGCAAAAAAATCACAAAAAATCGCAAAAAATCGCAAAAAAATCTCAAAAATTCCCAAAAAATTCCCAATTTTTTTTCCTGTCCAGGAGCTTCATCCCAATCCAAAATACCTCCAAAACTCCCTCAAAAATCCCTAAAACCCCCCCAAAAAATCACAAAAAAATCGCAAAAAAATCGCAAAAAATCGCAAAAAAATCGCAAAAATTCCCAAAAAATCCCCCAAAAATTCCCAAAAATTTCCAAAAAATCCCCCAAAAATTCCCAATTTTTTCTACCTGTCCAGGACCTTCATCCCAATCCAAAATACCTCCAAAACTCCCTCAAAAATCCCTAAAACCCCCCCAAAAAATCACAAAAAAATCGCAAAAAAATCGCAAGGAATCCCAAAAAAATCCCAAAAAAATCCCCAAAAATCCCCCAAAAAATTCCCCAAAAATCCCCAATTTTTTCTACCTGTCCAGGACCTTCATCCCAATCCAAAATACCTCCAAAACTCCCTCAAAAATCCCTAAAACCCCCCCAAAAAATCGCAAAAAAATCCCAAAAAATCCCAAAAAATTCCCAAAAAATCCCCCAAAATCCCCAAAAACTCCCGATTTTCTCCCTTACCTGTCCAGGAGCGGCTTCATCTGCTGCAGGCGCTGGGGGGGGCCCGAGCACGGCGCTCTCCAGGGCCCCCCCCGGGGGCGCCAGGCTGGGCGGGGGGCAGGGTGAGGAACCCCAAAACCTCGCGGCCCGTAGACGGGGCTGAGGCCGCAGCGGAGCTCGTTGAGCCTCAGGAGCCTCTCCAGGCGCTCGGCGCGGCCCCGGGAGCGCCGGGATTCCAGGGATTCCTGGGGGGAAAAACCGGGAAAGAAGTGGGAAGGAGGAGGGGAAAAAGCGCGGAGAGAATCGGAGGTGAAACGGCGCCGAAATTGGGGGGCTGGGAGGGGGAAAAGTGGCAGTGGAACGGCCCAAAGATGGCCCCGAATCGGGGTGAGATTCCAAGGGTTTCTGGGGGAAAAAATTGGGAAAAGATTCCAGAAAAATCATGGAAAAAATCCGGAAAAAATTGGCCCAAACCCCCCAAATTCGCCCTAAAAGTGACCCCAAGAGCCCCAAATTGGCACTAAACCGCCCCAAAAACGGCCCAAATCCTGGTGAGATTCCAAGGGGTTTTGGGGAAAAAACTGGGAAAAGATTCCCGAAAAATCATGGAAAAAAAGGCCCACAAATTCCTAAAAATTGGCCCAAACCCCCCCAAATTCGCCCTAAAACTGACCCCAAGAGCCCCAAATTGGCACTAAAATGCCCCAAAAACGGCCCAAAATCCTGGTGAGATTCCAAGGGGTTTTGGGGAAAAAACTGGGAAAAAATTCCTGAAAAATCATGGAAAAAAAGGCCCACAAATTCCTAAAAATTGGCCCAAAAATCCTGAAATTTGACCTAAAATCGACCCCAAGAGCCCCAAATTGGCACTAAAACACCCCAAAAACGGCCCCAAATCCTGAGAGGTTCCAAGGATTTTTGGGAAAGAAATTGGAAAAAAATTCCCGAAAAAATCCTGGAAAAAATCCCGAAAAAAATCCCAAAATTGGCCTAAAAATCACCCAAAAAAGCTCCAAAAAGCCCAGAATTCACCATAAAAGTGACCCCAAGAGCCCCAAATTGGCACTAAAACACCCCAAAAATGACCCCAAATCAGAGAGGTTCCAAGGATTTTTGGGGAAAAAATTGGGAAAAGATTCCCGAAAAGCTCCACAAAAAAAGTCCCAAAAATTCCTAAAAATTGGCCCAAAAATCCTAAAACTTGACCTAAAATCCACCCCAAGTACCCTAAAATTGGCACTAAAACACCCCAAACCCAGCCCCAAATCCTGGTGAGATTCCAAGGGTTTTTGGGAAAAAGATTGGGAAAAGATTCCAGAAAAATCATGGAAAAAATCCGGAAAAAATTGGCCCAAACCCCCCCAAATTCGCCCTAAAAGTGACCCCAAGAGCCCCCAAATTGGCACTAAAATGCCCCAAAAACGGCCCAAAATCCTGGTGAGATTCCAAGGGGTTTTGGGGAAAAAACTGGGAAAAGATTCCCGAAAAATCATGGAAAAAAAGTCCCACAAATTCCTAAAAATTGGCCCAAAAATCCTGAAATTTGACCTAAAATCGACCCCAAGAGCCCCAAATTGGCACTAAAACACCCCAAAAACGGCCCCAAATCCTGAGAGGTTCCAAGGATTTTTGGGAAAGAATTGGAAAAAAATTCCCGAAAAAATCCTGGAAAAAATCCCGAAAAAAATCCCAAAAATTGGCCTAAAAATCACCCAAAAAAGCTCCAAAAAGCCAGAATTCACCATAAAAGTGACCCCAAGAGCCCAAATTGGCACTAAAACACCCCAAAAATGACCCCAAATCCAGAGAGGTTCCAAGGATTTTTGGGGAAAAAATTGGGAAAAGATTCCCGAAAAGCTCCGCAAAAAAAGTCCCAAAAATTCCTAAAAATTGGCCCAAAAATCCTAAAACTTGACCTAAAATCCACCCCAAGTACCCTAAAATTGGCACTAAAACACCCCAAACCCAGCCCCAAATCCTGGTGAGATTCCAAGGGTTTTTGGGAAAAAGATTGGGAAAAGATTCCAGAAAAATCATGGAAAAAATCCGGAAAAAATTGGCCCAAACCCCCCCAAATTCGCCCTAAAAGTGACCCCAAGAGCCCCAAATTGGCACTAAAATGCCCCAAAAACGGCCCAAAATCCTGGTGAGATTCCAAGGGGTTTTGGGGAAAAAACTGGGAAAAAATTCCCAAAAAGATCTGAAAAAAAAGTCTCAAAAATTCCCAAAAATTGGCCCAAAAATCCTAAAATTTGACCTAAAATCGACCCCAAGTACCCTAAAATTGGCACTAAACCACCCCAAAAATGGCCCCAAATCCTGAGAGGGTCCAGGGATTTTTTAGGGAAAAATATTGGGAAAAAATTCTGAAAAATCACAGGAAAAATCGCAAAATTGGCCCAAAAATCCTAAAATTCACCCCAAAATTGACCCCAAGAACCTCAAAAACGGCACTAAACCACCCCAAAATCGGCCCCAAATCCTGAGAGGGTCCAAGGAGTTTTGGGAAAAAAATTGGGAAAAAATTTCCAAACAATCCCGAAAAAAATCCCAAAAATTGGCCTAAAAATCACCCAAAAAAGCCCCAAAAAGCCCCAAAATTCGCCATAAAAGTGACGCCAAGAGCCCCAAATTGGCATTAAAACGCCCCAAAAACGGCCCCAAATCCTGGTGAGATTCCAAGGGTTTTTGGGGGAAAAATTGGGAAAAAATTTCCAAAAAATCCATTGAAAAAAATCTCAAAAAAGTCCTAAAAATTGGCCCAAAAAATCCTAAAATTTGCCCTAAAAGTGACCCCAAGAGCCTCAAAATCGACCCCAAGAACCCCAAAATCGGCACTAAAACACCCCAAAATCGGCCCCAAATCCTGGTGAGATTCCAAGGGGTCTTTGGGAAAAAAATTGGGAAAATATTCCTGAAAAGGTCTGGAAAAAAATCCCAAAAATTCCTAAAAATTGGCCCAAAAATCCTAAAATTTGACCTAAAATCAACCCCAAGTACCCTAAAATTGGCACTAAAACACCCCAAAAACGGCCCCATTTCCCAACGAGATTCCAAGGATTTTTGGGGAAAAAATTGGGGAAAAAATTCTTGAAAAGATCCGGAAAAAAAGTCCCAAAAATTCCTAAAAATTGGCCGAAAAATCCTAAAATTTGACCTAAAATCGACCCCAAGAAGGCCAAATTGGCACTAAAACACCCCAAAACCAGCCCCATTTCCCAGCGAGATTCCAAGGATTTTTGGGAAAAAGATTGGGAAAAGATTCCAGAAAAATCATGGAAAAAATCCGGAAAAAATTGGCCCAAACCGCCCCAAATTCGCCCTAAAAGTGACCCCAAGAGCCCCAAATTGGCACTAAAACACCCCAAAAACGGCCCCAAATCCTGAGAGGTTCCAAGGATTTTTGGGAAAGAAATGGGAAAAAAATTCCCGAAAAAATCAATAAAAAATCCCCAAAAATTCCTAAAAATTGGCCCAAAAAATCCTAAAATTTGACCTAAAATCGACCCCAAGAGCCCCAAATTGGCACTAAAACACCCCAAAAAATGGTCCTAAATCCTGGGAGGTTCCAGGGATTTCGGGGAAAAAAATTGGGAAAAAAATCCGGAAAAATCCTGGAAAAAGTCCCCAAAAAATTGGCCCAAAAAATCCTAAAATTTGCCCTAAAAGTGACCCCAAGAGTCCCAAAATCGACCCCAAGAACCCCAAAATCGGCACCAAATCCAGAGAGGTTCCAGTGATTTCTGGGGAAAATATTGGGAAAAAATTCCCAAAAAATTGCAGAAAAAATCCCAGAAAAAATTGGCCCAAAAATCACCCAAAAAAGCCCCAAAAATCCCCAAATTCGCCCTAAAAATGACCCCAAGAGCCTCAAAATCGACCCCAAGAACCCCAAATTGACACTAAAACGCCCCAAAAACGGCCCCAAATCCTGGTGAAATTCCAAGGATTTTTGGGAAAAAAATTGGGAAAAAAAATCCTGAAAAATCCTGAAAATTGATCCAAAATAACCAAAAAACCCCCCAAAAATCCCAAAATTCGCCTAAAGTGACCC
>NW_025963368.1:0-30328 GCF_020740725.1 Corvus hawaiiensis
ATGGAATGGGGGAAGGGGGGAACGGGCACCGGGAATGGGAATGGGCACCGGGAATGGGGGAATGGGCACCGGGAATGGGGGGAACGGGCACCGGGAACGAGGGAACGGGCACCGGGAATGGGGGAACGGGCACCGGGAATGGGGGAACGGGCACCGGGAACGAGGGAACGGGCACCGGGAATGGGGGAACGGGCACCGGGAATGGGGGAACGGGCACTGGGAATGGGGGAACGGGCACCGGGAATGGGCACCGGGAATGGGGGAACGGGCACCGGGAATGGGGGAACGGGCACCGGGAATGGGAACGGGCACTGGGAATGGGGGAACGGGCACCGGGAATGGGCACCGGGAATGGGGGAACGGGCACCGGGAATGGGGGAACGGGCACCGGGAATGGGAACGGGCACTGGGAATGGGGGAACGGGCACTGGGAATGGGAACGGGCACCGGGAATGGGGAAACGGGCACCGGGAACGGGCACCGGGAATGGGCACTGGGAATGGGGAAACGGGCACCGGAACGGGCACCGGGAACGGGCACCGGGAATGGGCACCGGGAATGGGGGAATGGGCACCGGGAACGGGCACCGGGAATGGGCACCGGGAATGGGGAAACGGGCACCGGGAACGGGCACTGGGAACGGGGGGAACGGGCACCGGGAACGGGCACCGGGAATGGGCACTGGGAATGGGGGAACGGGCACCGGGAATGGGCACTGGGAACAGGGGAACGGGCACCGGGAACGGGCACTGGGAACGGGGGAACGGGCACCGGGAACGGGCACCGGGAATGGGCACTGGGAATGGGGGAACGGGCACCGGGAACGGGCACTGGGAACGGGGGAACGGGCACCGGGAACGGGCACCGGGAATGGGCACTGGGAACAGGGAAACGGGCACCGGGAACGGGCACCGGGAATGGGCACTGGGAACAGGGAAACGGGCACCGGGAACGGGCACCGGGAACGGGCACTGGGAACGGGGGAACGGGCACCGGGAATGGGCACTGGGAATGGGGGAACGGGCACCGGGAATGGGCACTGGGAATGGGCACTGGGAATGGGGGAATGGGCACCGGGAATGGGGGGAACGGGCACCGGGAATGGGAACGGGCACTGGGAATGGGGGAACGGGCACCGGGAACGGGCACCGGGAATGGGGGAACGGGCACCGGGAATGGGAACGGGCACTGGGAATGGGGGAACGGGCACTGGGAATGGGAACGGGCACCGGGAATGGGCACCGGGAATGGGGGGAATGGGCACCGGGAACGGGCACCGGGAATGGGCACCGGGAATGGGGAAACGGGCACCGGGAACGGGCACTGGGAACGGGGGAACGGGCACCGGGAACGGGCACCGGGAATGGGCACTGGGAACAGGGAAACGGGCACCGGGAACGGGCACCGGGAATGGGCACTGGGAACAGGGAAACGGGCACCGGGAACGGGCACCGGGAACGGGCACTGGGAACGGGGGGAACGGGCACCGGGAATGGGCACTGGGAATGGGGGAACGGGCACCGGGAATGGGCACTGGGAATGGGCACTGGGAATGGGGGAATGGGCACCGGGAATGGGGGGAACGGGCACCGGGAATGGGAACGGGCACTGGGAATGGGGGAACGGGCACCGGGAACGGGCACCGGGAATGGGGGGAACGGGCACCGGGAATGGGAACGGGCACTGGGAATGGGGGAACGGGCACTGGGAATGGGAACGGGCACCGGGAATGGGGAAACGGGCACCGGGAACGGGCACCGGGAATGGGCACCGGGAATGGGGGAATGGGCACCGGGAACGGGCACCGGAATGGGCACTGGGAATGGGGAAACGGGCACCGGGAACGGGCACCGGGAATGGGCACCGGGAATGGGGGAACGGGCACCGGGAATGGGGGAACGGGCACCGGGAACGGGCACTGGGAACGGGGGGAACGGGCACCGGGAACGGGCACCGGGAATGGGCACTGGGAATGGGGGAACGGGCACCGGGAATGGGCACTGGGAACAGGGGAACGGGCACCGGGAACGGGCACCGGGAATGGGCACTGGGAATGGGCACTGGGAATGGGGGAACAGGCACCGGGAATGGGCACTGGGAACGGGGGAACGGGGCACCGGGAATGGGCACTGGGAATGGGGGAACGGGCACCGGGAACGGGCACTGGGAACGGGGGGAACGGGCACCGGGAACGGGCACCGGGAATGGGCACTGGGAATGGGGAAACGGGCACCGGGAACGGGCACCGGGAATGGGCACTGGGAACGGGCACTGGGAATGGGCACTGGGAACGGGGGAACGGGGGGAACGGGCACCGGGAATGGGCACTGGGAACGGGGGAACGGGCACCGGGAACGGGCACCCGGGAATGGGAATGGGCACTGGGAACGGGGGAACGGGCACCGGGAATGGGCACTGGGAACGGGGGGAACGGGCACCGGGAACGGGCACCGGGAATGGGAATGGGCACCGGGAATGGGGGAACGGGGCACCGGGAATGGGAATGGGCACCGGGAATGGGGGAATGGGCACCGGGAATGGGGGAACGGGCACCGGGAACGAGGGAACGGGCACCGGGAATGGGGGAACGGGCACCGGGAATGGGGGGAACGGGCACTGGGAATGGGGGAACGGGCACCGGGAATGGGCACCGGGAATGGGGGAACGGGCACCGGGAATGGGAACGGGCACTGGGAATGGGCACTGGGAATGGGGGGAACGGGCACCGGGAATGGGAACGGGGCACTGGGAATGGGGGAACGGGCACTGGGAATGGGAACGGGCACTGGGAATGGGGGAACGGGCACCGGGAACGGGCACCGGGAATGGGCACCGGGAATGGGGGAACAGGCACCGGGAACGGGGGGAACGGGCACCGGGAATGGGCACCGGGAATGGGGGAACGGGCACCGGGAATGGGGGAACGGGCACCGGGAAAGGGCACCGGGAATGGGGGAACGGGCACCGGGCACTGGGAACGGGCACCGGGAATGGGAATGGGCACCGGGAATGGGGGAACGGGCACCGGGAACGGGCACCGGGAATGGGGGGAATGGGCACCGGGCACTGGGAACGGGCACCGTGAATGGGAATGGGCACCGGGAATGGGCACCGGGAATGGGGGAACGGGCACCGGGAATGGGCACCGGGAATGGGGGAACGGGCACCGGGAACGAGGGAACGGGCACCGGGAATGGGGGAACGGGCACTGGGAATGGGGGAACGGGCACCGGGAATGGGCACCGGGAATGGGGGAACGGGCACCGGGAATGGGAATGGGCACCGGGAATGGGAATGGGCACCGGGAATGGGAATGGGCACCGGGAATGGGGGAACGGGCACCGGGAACGGGCACCGGGAATGGGCACTGGGAACGGGGGGAACGGGCACCGGGAATGGGGGAACGGGCACTGGGAATGGGCACCGGGAACAGGGGAACGGGCACCGGGAACGGGCACCGGGAATGGGAGAATGAAGAGCGGGAATTTTTTGGGAGTTTTCGGGAATTTCTAGGGATTTCAGGAATTTCTGGGAATATCTGGGAAGCTTTTGGAATTTCTGGGGATTTTCAGGAATTTCAGGAATTTTGGGGAAGTTTTGGGAATTCTGGGAATTTTATGGGAGTTTTATGGGAATTTTGGGGGAATTTTATGGGAATTTTTGGGAATTCCAGGAATTTTGGGAATTTCTGAGAATTTCCGGAATCGTCAGGAGCTTTTATGGAATTTTAGGAATTTTATGGGAATTTTTGGGGAATTTTTTTTTGAATTTTTGGGGAATTTCTGGGAGTTTTTGGGAGTTTCTGGGAATTTTGGGAGTTTCTGGGAATTTCCAGAATCATCAGGAATTCCTGGGAATTTTGGGGGGGTGAAGAATTCCAGGAATTTGGGGAATTCAGCTTTTAGGCCTCAGGAATTCCAGAGGTTTTCAGGGCCTTGGAAAAACTGGGAATTCCGGAAAAAAATGGGGAGAAAATGAGGGAAATCTGAGGGGAAATGAGGGGAAAAAACGGGGATTTGGGAAAAACAGCAGGGATTTGGGGGGAAAAATGGGAATTTTGGGGGGGAAAAAATGGGGATTTTGGGGGGGGGAATGGGAATTTTGGGTGGGAATGGGAATTGGGGGGAAAAAAGGAATTTGGGGGGGGGAAAAATGGGGATTTGGGGGGAAAAATGGGAATTTGGGGAAAAAACAGGATTTGGGGGGGGAAATGGGAATTTTGGGGAAAAAAATGGGGATAGGGAATTTAGGGCGGAATGGGAATTTTGGGGGAAAATGGGAATTTTAGAGGGAAAAAATGGGAATTTTGGGGGAAAAATGGGAATTCTGGGGGGAAAATGGGAATTTTGGGGGAAAACGGGAATTTTAGAGGGGAAAAAAATGGGAATTCTGGGGGGAAAATGGGAATTTTGGGGGGGGAAAATGGGGATTTTGGGGGGGAAAATGGGAATTTTGGGGGGGAAAAACCAGGGATTGGGGGGGAGAAATGGGAATTTGGGGGGAAAAATGGGAATTTGGGGAAAAAAATGGGGATTTGGGGGGGAAAAAAGGGAATTTAGGGCGGGAATGGGAATTTTGGGGGAAAATGGGAATTTTAGAGGGAAAAAATGGGAATTTTGGGGGAAAAATGGGAATTCTGGGGGGAAAATGGGAATTTTGGGGGAAAACGGGAATTTTAGAGGGGAAAAAAATGGGAATTCTGGGGGGAAAATGGGAATTTTGGGGGGGAAAATGGGGATTTTGGGGGGAAAATGGGAATTTTGGGGGGGAAAAACCAGGGATTGGGGGGGGAAAATGGGAATTTGGGAGGATAAAACAGGGATTTGAGGGAAGAAATGGGAATTTGGGGGGGAAAAATGGGAAATTGGGGGAGAAATGGGGATTTGAGGGGAAAAAATGGGAATTTTAGAGGGGAAAATGGGAATTTTGGGGGGGAAAAACAGGGATTGGGGGGAAAACTGGGGATTTGGGAGGATAAAACAGGGATTTGGGGGAAAAAATGGGAATTCTGGGGGTAAAATGGGAATTTTGGGGGGAAAACGGGAATTTTAGAGGGGAAAAGTGGGAATTCTGGGGGGGAAAATGGGAATTTGGGGGGGAAAAAAACAGGGATTGGGGGGAAAATGGGAATTTGGAGGGAGGAATGGGAATTTTAGAGGGGAAAAAGTGGGAATTCTGGGGGAGAAAATGGGAATTTGGGGGGGAAAAAAAACAGGGATTGGGGGGAAAATGGGAATTTGGAGGGGGGAATGGGAATTTTAGAGGAGAAAAAATGGGGATTTTGGGGGGAAAATGGGAATTTTGGGGGGGAAAAAACAGGGATTGGGGGGGAAAATGGGAATTTGGGTGGGGGATTTGGGAGGATAAAACAGGGATTTGGGGGAAAAAATGGGAATTTTAGAGGGGAAAAAATGGGAATTCTGGGGGGGAAAACGGGAATTTTGGGGGGGAAAATGGGGATTTGGGAGGATAAAACAGGGATTTGAGGGGAAAAATGGGAATTTGGGGGGGAAGAAATGGGAATTTGGGGGGAAACGGGAATTTTAGAGGGGAAAAAAATGGGAATTTTGGGGGTAAAATGGGAATTTGGGGGGGAAAAATGGGAATTTTGGGGGGGAAAAAACAGGGATTGGGGGGAAAATGGGAATTTGGAGGGGGGAATGGGAATTTTAGAGGAGAAAAAATGGGGATTTTGGGGGAAAAATGGGAATTTTGGGGGGGGAAAAAACGGGGATTGGGGGGAAAATGGAATTTGGGGGGGAAAATGGGGATTTGGGAGGATAAAACAGGGATTTGGGGGAAAAAATGGAATTTTAGAGGGGAAAAAATGGGAATTCTGGGGGGGGAAAACGGGAATTTTGGGGGGGAAAATGGGGATTTGGGAGGATAAAACAGGGATTTGAGGGGAAAAATGGGGAATTTGGGGGGAAAATGGGAATTTGGGGGGGAAACGGGAATTTTAGAGGGGAAAAAATGGGAATTTTGGGGGTAAAATGGGGATTTGGGGGGGAAAAATGGGAATTTGGGGGGAAAAAACAGGGATTGGGGGGAAAATGGGAATTTGGGGGGGAAAATGGGGATTTGGGAGGATAAAACAGGGATTTGGGGGAAAAAAATGGGAATTCTGGGGGGAGAAACGGGAATTTTGGGGGAAAACGGGAATTTTAGAGGGGAAAAGTGGGAATTCTGGGGGGAAAATGGGAATTTTGGGGGGAAAAATGGGGATTTTGGGGGAAAAAATGGGAATTTTGGGGGGGAAAAACCAGGGATTGGGGGGAAAATGGGAATTTGGGAGGATAAAACAGGGATTTGAGGGGAAGAAATGGGAATTTGGGGGGGAAAATGGGGATTTGGGAGGATAAAACAGGGATTTGGGGGAAAAAATGGGAATTTTGGGAAAAAAAAAAAGAACTTTGGGGGAAAACCCCAGGATTTGGGGGGGGAAAAATGCGGATTTGGGGGGGAAAACGGGGATTTTGTGCATCAGAAATTGCAGGGATTTTGGGGAATTTGGGGAATTTGGGGAATTGTGATCCCAGTTTTCCGTGGTCCCCGAGGTGTCGGGCCGGGAGCTGCGCGAGGAGCGAGCCCGGCTCAGCCGGAGCCTCATCCCGGCGCTGCCCCAGCTCCTGGAGAAGGTGCGGAAATTCGGGAACTGGGGGGAAATCCGGGAATTCGGGGGGAAAGCCGGGAGTTTGGGGCTTTGGGGGATGCTGGGGATTTTTTTTTTATTTTTTTGGGATTTTTTTTTTATTTTTTGGGGGTTTTTTTGGGGATTTTTTTGGAATTTTTGGGGATTTTTTTGGAATTTTTTGGGAGATTTGGGGGGGGGGGATTTTTTTTTTTTTTTTTTAATTTTTTGGGGATTTTTTTGGAATTTTTTGGATTTTTTGGGGGCTTTTCTTGGAATTTTTGGGGGATTTTTGGGGATTTTTTTCCAGGATTTTTTGGGAATTTTTGGGAATTTTTGGGGGATTTTTTCGGGATTTTTGGGGGTTTCTGGGAGATTTTTTTTGGATTTTTTTTGGAATTTCTGGAGGATTTTTGGGGATTTTTTTGGATTTTTTGGGGGTTCTTTCAGGGGTTTTTTGGGATTTTTTGGGGATTCTTGGGAATTTCTTTGGGACTTTTTTGGGCCTTTTTAGGGAATTTTGGGGGATTTTTTTGGGGGGGTTTTTGGGGAATTTCCCAGGAGGTTTTAGGGAATTTTTGAATTTTTGGGGGATTTTTGGGGGATTTTTTTTTGATTTTTGGGGATTTTTTGGAATTTTTTTGGAACTTTGGGTGGATTTGGGGGGGTTTTTTGGGGGGGTTTTTTTTAGTTTTTGGGGGATTTTGGGGAGGTTTCTTTGGGATTTTTTGGGGGGAATTTTTGGCATTTTTTTTGGCGGATTTTTGAGGGTTTTTTTTTAATTTTTGGCGGGATTTTATGGAATTTTTGGGGGGATTTTTTGGGATGTTGGGGAAATTGGGGATTTTTTCACCTGGAGGTGACCCTGAGATCCCAAATATCCCCCAGATTCCCATTTTTTTCCCCCCAAATTCCTTTTTTTCCCCAAAATTCCCATTTTATCCCGCCAAATCCCCATTTTTTCCCCCCAAATCCCTGTTTTTATCCCCCCCAATCCCCAGTTTTCCCCCAAAATTCCCATTTTTCCCCCCAAAATTCCCATTTTACCCCCCCAAATCCTGTTTTCTTCCCCCAAAATTCTCTTTTTCCCCAATCCCCATTTTTCCCCCAAAATTCCCATTTTTCCCCCCAAAATTCCCATTTTACCCCCCCAAATCCTGTTTTCTTCCCCCAAAATTCTCTTTTTTTTTCCCAAATTCCCAGTTTTTCCCCCAAATCCCCATTTTTTCGGCCCAAATTCCCATTTCCCACCCCCCGATTTCCATTTTTTCCCCTCAAATCCCTGCGTGTTTTTCCCAAATCCCCATCTTTCCCCCCGGAATTCCCATTCCCCCCCCCCCCCAAATCCCTGTTTTCATCCCCCCAAGTCCCCATTTTTCCCCAAAATCCCCATTTCCCCCCCCAGAATTCCCATTTTCCCCCCAAAATTCCCATTTCCCCCCAAATCCTGTTTTTTTCCCCCCAAAACTCTCTTTTTTTTCCCCAAATTCCCATTTTCCCCCCAGAATTCCCGTTTTCCCCCCCCAAATTCCCATTTTTCCCCCCCAAATCTGTGTTTTATTCCCCCAAATTCCCGTTTTTTCCCCAAATTCCCATTTTTCTCCTGGAATTCTCCATTTCCACTCCCCCAAATTCCCATTTTCCCCCCCGAATCCCCATTTTTCCCGCTCAAAATTCCCATTTTACCCCCAGAATTCCCATTTTCCCCTCCAAAATTCCTGTTTTTCCCCCTGGAATTCCCATTTTATCCCCCCAAATTCCCATTTTTCCCCCCCCAAATCCTGTTTTTTTCCCCCAAAATTCTTTTTTTTTCCCAAAATTCCCATTTTCCACCTCTGGAATTCCCATTTTTCCCCCAGAATTCCCTTTTTTGCCCCAGAATTCCCCTTTTTTCTCACAGATCCCTGTTTTATCCCCCCAAATTCCCGTTTTTTCCCCCAAATCCTTGGTTTTTTGCCCCCAAAATCCTTGTTTTCCCCCCCAAAATTCCCATTTTTCACCCCAAATTCCCGTTTTTCCTCACAAATCCCTGTTTTTTCCCCTGGAATTCCCATTTCCCCCTCAGAATTCCCATTTTTCCCCCCAAATCCCCATTTTCCCCACCCAAATCCCGGTTTTTTCCCCCATAATTCTCTTTTTTTATCCCAAAATTCCCATTTTTCACCCAAAATTCCCGGTCTTTTTCCTGAAATTCCCATTTCCCTCTCTGCAATTCCCATTTTCCCCCAGAATTCCCATTTTCCCCCTCTGGAATTCCCATTTTTCCCCCGGAATTCCCATTTCCCCTCTGCAATTCCCCTTTTCCCCCCCAAAATTCCCGTTTTTTCCCCCCGCAATTCCCTGGTTTTTTCCCCCCCAAATCCCCATTTTCCCCCGGAATTCCCATTTTCCCCCCCAAATTCCCCTTTTCCCCCCAAAATTCCCATTTTTTTCCCAAAAATTCCCATTTGTCCCTCGGAATTCCCGTTTTTTCTCACAAATCCCTGGTTTTTTCCCCCCAAAATCCTTGGTTTCCCCCCCCAAAATACCCATTTTTCACCCAAAATTCCCATTTCCCCCTCCGGAATTCCCATTTCCCCCTCCGGAATTCCCGTTTTTCACCCAAAATTCTCATTTTTTCACCCAAAATTCCCATTTCCCCCCCTCTGCCATTCCCAGTTCTCGGCGGAGCCGGCGCCGGTGGCGGCGCTGCTGGAGCTGCTCCCGCACCTGGAGCTGGGAATGTTCCGCACGGAGCGCTGGGACAAGGTGCGGCCTCCCAGTAACCCCCAGTTCACACCAGTAACCCCCAGTTCAAACCAGTAACCCCCCAGTGCCCTCCCAGTGCCATCCCAGTAACCCCCAGTGCCCTCCCAGTAACCCCCAGTGCCCTCCCAGTAACCGCACCTGGAGCTGGGAATGTTCCGCACGGAGCGCTGGGACAAGGTGCGGCCTCCCAGTAACCCCCAGTTCACACCAGTAACCCCCAGTTCAAACCAGTAACCCCCCAGTGCCCTCCCAGTGCCATCCCAGTAACCCCCAGTGCCCTCCCAGTAACCGCACCTGGAGCTGGGAATGTTCCGCACGGAGCGCTGGGACAAGGTGCGGCCTCCCAGTAACCCCCAGTTCACACCAGTAACCCCCAGTGCCATCCCAGTAACCCCCAGTTCACACCAGTAACCCCCAGTGCCCTCCCAGTAACCCCCAGTGCCATCCCAGTAACCCCTCCCAGTGCCTCCCAGTGTCTCCCAGTGCCTCCTCCCAGTGCCTCCCAGTCCATCCCAGTCCCTCCCAGTGCCCCCTCCCAGTGCTCCCAGTGGCTCCCAGTACCGCCTCCCAGTGCTCCCAGTGCCTCCCAGTGCCCCCTCCCAGTGCTCCCAGTGCCTCCCAGTGCCCCCTCCCAGTGCTCCCAGTGCCTCCCAGTGCTGCCTCCCAGTGCCTCCCAGTGCCCCCTCCCAGTGCTCCCAGTGCCTCCCAGTGCCTCCCAGTACCGCCTCCCAGTGCTCCCAGTGCCTCCCAGTGCTGCCTCCCAGTGCCTCCCAGTGCCTCCCAGTGCTCCCAGTGCCTCCCAGTGCCCCCAAACCCCCTCCCAGTGGCCTCCCAGTGCCTCCCAGTCCATCCCAGTGTCCCCAAACCCCTTCCCAGTGCCCCCAAACCCCCTCCCAGTGCTCCCAGTGCCTCCCAGTGCCGCCTCCCAGTGCCCCCTCCCAGTGCTTCCAGTGCCTCTCAGTGCCTCCCAGTGTCCCCAAACCCCCTCCCAGTGCCCCCAAACCCCCTCCCAGTGGCTCCCAGTGGCTCCCAGTCCATCCCAGTGTGTGGGCAGTGCCTGGAGCAGGTGCTGGAGCGGATCCAGGAGCTCTTTGGGAAGCACTCGGAGCCCTTCCCGCTGCTCCCAGTGCTCCCAGTGCCTCCCAGTGCCGCCTCCCAGTGCCTCCCAGTGCCTCCCAGTGCCGCCTCCCAGTGCTCCCAGTGCTCCCAGTGCCTCCCAGTGCCGCCTCCTAGTGCCTCCCAGTGCCCCCTCCCAGTGCCTCCCAGTACCGCCTCCCAGTGCTCCCAGTGCCTCCCAGTGCCCCCTCCCAGTGGCTCCCAGTGGCTCCCAGTCCATCCCAGTGTCCCCAAACCCCCTCCCAGTGCCCCCAAACCCCCTCCCAGTGGCTCCCAGTGGCTCCCAGTCCATCCCAGTGTGTGGGCAGTGCCTGGAGCAGGTGCTGGAGCGGATCCAGGAGCTCTTTGGGAAGCACTCGGAGCCCTTCCCGCTGCTCCCAGTGCTCCCAGTGCCTCCCAGTGCCGCCTCCCAGTGCCTCCCAGTGCCTCCCAGTGCCCCCTCCCAGTGCTCCCAGTGCCTCCCAGTGCCGCCTCCCAGTGCTCCCAGTGCCTCCCAGTGCCGCCTCCCAGTGCCTCCCAGTGCCCCCTCCCAGTGGCTCCCAGTGGCTCCCAGTCCATCCCAGTGCCCCCGAACCCCCTCCCAGTGGCTCCCAGTGGCTCCCAGTCCATCCCAGTGTCCCCAAACCCCCTCCCAGTCCCCCCAAACCCCCTCCCAGTGGCCTCCCAGTGGCTCCCAGTCCATCCCAGTGCCCCCAAACCCCCTCCCAGTGCCCCCAAACCCCCTCCCGGTGGCTCCCAGTGGCTCCCAGTCCATCCCAGTGTGTGGGCAGTGCCTGGAGCAGGTGCTGGAGCGGATCCAGGAGCTCTTTGGGAAGCACTCGGAGCCCTTCCCGCTGCTCCCAGTGCTCCCAGTGCCTCCCAGTACCGCCTCCCAGTGCCTCCCAGTGCCCCCTCCCAGTGCCTCCCAGTGCCGCCTCCCAGTGCTCCCAGTGCCTCCCAGTGCCTCCCAGTGCCGCCTCCTAGTGCCTCCCAGTGCCCCCTCCCAGTGCCTCCCAGTACCGCCTCCCAGTGCTCCCAGTGCCTCCCAGTGCCGCCTCCCAGTGCCTCCCAGTGCCCCCTCCCAGTGCCTCCCAGTGCCCCCTCCCAGTGCCTCCCAGTACCGCCTCCCAGTGCTCCCAGTGCCTCCCAGTACCGCCTCCCAGTGCCTCCCAGTGCCGCCTCCCAGTGCTCCCAGTGCTCCCAGTGCCTCCCAGTGCCGCCTCCCAGTCCATCCCAGTGCCCCCAAACCCCCTCCCAGTGCCCCCAAACCCCCTCCCGGTGGCTCCCAGTGGCTCCCAGTCCATCCCAGTGTGTGGGCAGTGCCTGGAGCAGGTGCTGGAGCGGATCCAGGAGCTCTTTGGGAAGCACTCCGAGCCCTTCCCGGTGCTCTCGGCCGCCTCCGGGGCTCTCCGGGCGCTCTCGGAGCCGCAGCTGCCCCTGCACGGCCTCGGGGCCCTCGCCCGCAGCCGCCTCGGGGACGCCCTGGGCCAGCGGTGCCAGCTGCAGGTCAGCCAGCTGCTGCAGGTACGGGCATTTTGGGGGCATTTCTGGGGATTTTGGGGCATTTTGGGGGGATTTGGAAATGCCGTGGGGCAGCAGTGCCAGCTGCAGGTCAGCCAGCTGCTGCAGGTGTGGCATTTTGGGGGATTTTGGGGCATTTTGGGGAGATTTGGGGGACATTGGGGATGCCCTGGGGCAGCGGTGCCAGCTGCAGATCAGCCAGCTGCTGCAGGTGCGGCATTTCTGGGGATTTTGGGGCATTTTGGGGGGATTTTGGTACGTTGTGGGGGGATTTGGGGCCATTTTGGGGGCCCTGGGGACTCGGTTGGTGACAGTGGGCTGGCCCTGTCCCCACTTCTGTCCCCATTTCTCTCCCCTCTGTCCCCTCTGTCCCTCTGTCCCTCTGTCCTTCTGTCCCCTCTCTGTCCCCTCTCTGTCTCCTCTCTGTCCCCCCTCTGTGCCTCTGTCCCCTCTGTCCCTCTGTCCCTCTGTCCTTCTGTCCTCTCTCTGTCTCCCCTCTGTCCCTCTGTCCCTCTGTCCCCTCTGTCCCCTCTGTCCCTCTGTCCCTTCTGTCCCTCTGTCCCCTCTGTCCCCTCTCTGTCCCTCTGTCCCTCTGTCCCCTCTGTCCCTCTGTCCCTTCTGTCCCCTCTGTCCCTCTGTCCCTCTGTCCCTCTGTCCTTCTGTCCTCTCTCTGTCTCCCCTCTGTCCCTCTGTCCCTCTGTCCCCTCTGTCCCCTCTGTCCCTCTGTCCCTTCTGTCCCTCTGTCCCCTCTGTCCCCTCTCTGTCCCTCTGTCCCTCTGTCCCCTCTGTCCCTCTGTCCCTTCTGTCCCCTCTGTCCCTCTGTCCCTCTGTCCCTCTGTCCCTCTGTCCCTCTGTCCCTTCTGTCCCTCTGTCCCTCTGTCCCCTCTGTCCCCTCTCTGTCCCTCTGTCCCTCTGTCCCTCTGTCCCTCTGTCCCCTCTCTGTCCCTCTGTCCCTCTGTCCCTCTGTCCCCTCTGTCCCTCTGTCCCCTCTGTCCCCTCTCTGTCCCTCTGTCCCTCTGTCCCTTCTGTCCCTTTGTCCCTCTGTCCCCTCTGTCCCTTCTGTCCCTCTGTCCCTCTGTCTCCTCTGTCCCTCTGTCCCTCTGTCCCTCTGTCCCCTCTGTCCCTCTGTCCCTCTGTCCCTCTGTCCCTTCTGTCCCTCTGTCCCTCTGTCCCTCTGTCCCCTCTGTCCCCTCTCTGTCCCTTCTGTCCCTCTGTCCCCTCTCTGTCCCTCTGTCCCTTCTGTCCCTCTGTCCCTCTGTCCCTCTGTCCCCTCTGTCCCTCTGTCTCCTCTGTCCCCTCTGTCCCTCTGTCCCTCTGTCCCTCTGTCCCTCTGTCCCCTCTGTCCCTCTGTCCCTTCTGTCCCTCTGTCCCCTCTCTGTCCCTCTGTCCCTCTGTCCCCTCTCTGTCCCTCTGTCCCTCTGTCCCTCTGTCCCCTCTCTGTCCCTCTGTCTCCTCTGTCCCCTCTGTCCCTCTGTCCCTCTGTCCCCTCTGTCCCTCTGTCCCTCTGTCCCCTCTGTCCCCTCTGTCCCTCTGTCCCTCTGTCCCCTCTGTCCCTCTGTCCCTCTGTCCCCTCTGTCCCCTCTGTCCCTCTGTCCCTTCTGTCCCTTCTGTCCCTCTGTCCCCTCTGTCCCCTCTGTCCCTCTGTCTCCTCTGTCCCCTCTGTCCCTCTGTCCCCTCTCTGTCCGTCTGTCCCCACCCCAGGCCGCGGCCCCGGATGAGGAGGACATTTATGGGCTGGCGGCCACCCTGAGGAGACTCTCGGCCCTGTTCAGGTGACAGCGGGGCCACCCTGGGGACACCCTGGGGACACCTTGGGGACACCCTGGGGACACCTTTGGGGGGGTTGGGGACACCCTGGGGACACCCTGAGGACACCCCGGGGGGGGTTGGGGACATCCTGGGGACACCTTGGGGACATCAGGGACACTCTGGGGACACCTGGGGACACCTGGGGACACCCTGGGGACACCCTGAGGACCTTGGGGACACCCTGGGGACACCCCGGGGGGGGTTGGGGACACCCCGGGGGGGGTTGGGGACATCCTGGGGACACCTGGGGACATCCTGGGGACACCCTGGGGACATCAGGGACACCCTGGGGACACCCTGAGGGGGTTGGGGACACCCTGGGGACACCCTGGGGGGGTTGGGGACACTTTAGGGCCACCCTGGGGGGATTGAGGACACCTTGGGGCACCCTGGGGACTTCTGGGGACATTTTGGGGGGATTTGGGGACATTTGGGGACCTTGGGGCCACCTCCTGCCCTTGTCCCCGATGTCCCCAAGCCCCTCAGCGTCCCCAAATGGCCCCAAATGGCCCCAAATGGCCCCAAATGGCGCCGATGTCCCCTCAGGGACCACGACCTGACCCCCTGGGGCCTCTTCGAGCCCTGCTGGCGCCTCCTGCGCCGCGCCACCGACACCGGCGAGGTGCCAGCGCAGGTGAGGGCCGGGGACAGCCCGGGGACAGCCCGGGGCACCCTGGGGCACCCTGGGGCACCCTGGGGACACCCTGGGGCACCCTGGGGACATTGGGGGCATCGTGGGGACATTGGGGACACCCTGGGGACACCCTGGGGACATCCTGGGGACACCCTGGGACACCCGGGGGGGTTTGGGGACACCCTGGGGACACCCTGGGGGCACCCTGGGGACACCTTGGGGACACCTCGGGGACACCCTGGGGACACCCTGGGGACATCCTGGGGAAATTGGGGACATCCTGGGGACATTGGGGACACTCCGGGGACACTCTGGGGACATTGGGGACACCCTGGGGACACTCTGGGGACACCCTGGGACATCGGGGACACCCTGGGGACATCCTGGGGACACCCTGGGGAAATTGGGGACATCGTGGGGACATTGGGGACACCTTGGGGACACCCTGGGGACATCCTGGGACACCTTGGGGGGTTTGGGGACACCCTGGGGACATCAGGGGACACCCTTGGGGACACCCCGGGGACACCTTGGGGACACCTTGGGGGGTTTGGGGACACCCCGGGGGCACCCTGGGGACATTGGGGACACCTTGGTGATGTTTGGGGCCATTTTGGGACGTTTTGGGTAAATTTTGAGGTCTTTTGGGGCCGTTTTAGGGCCACTTTTGGCCGTTTTAGGTCATTTTGGGGGCATTTGGGGCCATTTTGGGGCCTTTTGGGGTCACTTGGGGCCATTTTGGGTCATTTTGGGGGCATTTTTGGCTGTTTTGGGGTCATCTGGGGCCATTTTGGGGCCCTTTTTGGCTGTTTTGGGGTCATTTGGGGCCATTTGGGGACGCTTTGGGGCCATTTTGGTGATATTTGGGGCCATGTGGGGCTTTTTGGGGCCATTTTAGGGCCACTTTCAGCCATTTTGGCTCATTTGGAGCCATTTTGGGGTCATTTGTGGCCATCTTGGGTAATTTGGGGCCATTTTGGGGCGTTTTGATGACGTTTGGAGCCATTTCAGGGGCACTTCCAGCCATTTTGGGGCATTTTGAGGCCATTTTGGTGACATTTGGGGCCATTTTGGAGCCATTTCAGGGCCACTTCTGGTCATTTTGGGGTAATTTTGGGGCCACTTTTGGCCATTTTGGGGTAATTTTGGGGCCATTTTGGGGCCATTTGGGGCCATTTTGGGGCCATTTTTGGCTATTTTGGGGTCATTTGGGGCTATTTTGGGGCCGTTTGGGGTCATTTGGGGCCATTTTTGGCTGTTTTGGGGTCATTTGGAGCCATTTTGGGGCCCTTTTTGGCTGTTTTGGGGTCATTTGGGGCCATTTTGGGATCATTTTGGGGCCATTTTTCGCTATTTTGGGGTCATTTGGGGCCATTTTGGGGCCATTTTTGGGACCATTTTGGGGCCTTTTGGGGCCATTTTGGGGCCATTTTTGGCTGTTTTGGGGTCATTTGGGGCCATTTTGGGGCCGTTTTTGGCTATTTTGGGGTCTTTTGGGGTCATTTGGGGCCATTTTGGGGCCATTTTTGGCCATTTTGGGGCCTTTCAGAGCCACTTTAGGGCCCCTTGTGTTCATTTTGGGGTAATTTTGGAGCCATTTGGGGACTTTTGGTGGCCCTGTCCCCCCAGGTGACCATCCCGGCCATCTCGTGCCTCTTCTTCCACCTGCTCTGGGAGCTCTCCCGAATTCCCGAATCCGGAGCCCCCCCGGTGAGGAATCCCCCAAAAAATTCCCCCCCAAAATTCCAAAAAATTCCCCTAAAAATTCCCCCTAAAATTAAAAAAAAAAATCATCCAAATTCCCCTAAATTTCCTGAATTTTTGAATCCCAAAAATCGCTCCCAAAATTCCCCAAATCCCTCAAATCCTCCCTCAAATCCCCCAAATCTCTCCCAAAATTCCCCAAATCCCTTAAATCCCACCCCAATCCCCCCGAAATTCCCAAAAATCCCCCCAAAATCCCTAAAGTCTCACCCCAAACCCCATCCCAGAACCCCCAAATTCCCTAAGTCCCACCCCAAATCCCTCAAATCCCCCAAATCCCTCCCAAAATTCCCCAAAATCCCCTAAATCCTCCCCCAGTGCCTCCAAAATTCCCAAAAATCCCCCCCAAATCCCTTAAATCCCACCCCAAATCCCAATAAATCTCCACATCCCACCCTGAAATTCCCCAAATCCCTCAAATCCCCCAAAATCCCTCTGCAAATCCCAAAAATCCCCCCCCAAATCCCTTCAGTCCCACCCCAAATCCCAATAAATCCCCCAAATCCCTCCCGAAATTCCCCAAATCCCTCAAATCCTCCCCCAAATCCCCCTCTGAAATTCCCCAAATCCCTCAAATCTCACCCCAAATCCCAATAAATCCCCAATTCCCCAAAATTCCTCAAATCCCTCCTGAAATTCCCCAAATCCCTTCAATCCCACCCCAAATCCCATCCCCGATCCCTCAGATCCCCCCCAAAATTCCCCAAATCCCTCAAATCCCCCCCCAAATCCCAATAAATCTCCACATCCCACCCTGAAATTCCCAAAATCCCTCAAATCCTCCCTCAGATCCCCAAAATCCCTCCCGAAATTCCCCAAAACCCCTCAAATCCCACCCCAATCAGCCTAAAATTCCCAAAAATCCCCCCCGAAGTTCCCCAAATCCCTTCAATCCCACCCCAAATCCCAGTAAAGCCCAAAAATCCTCCTAAAATCCCACCCCAGTCCCCCCAAAATTCCCAAAAATCCCCCCCAAAATGCCCCAAATCCCACCCCAAATCCCAATAAATCCCCAAATCCCCCCTGAGCTTCCCCCAATCCCACTGGGAATTCCCAGAATTCCTGGCATTCCTGGAGTTCCTGGAGTTCCTGGCATTCCCGGCATTCCCGCTGTTTCCGACAGTCTCGCTGAGAATTCCCGGCATTTCCACTGAGAATTCCTGCCATTCCCGCTGTTCCTGCTGAGAATTCCCACCATTCCCAGAATTCCCGGCATTCCCGCTATTCCCGCCATTCCCAGCATTTCCAGAATTCCCAAAATTCCCGGCATTCCCGCTGCTCCCTCTGAGAATTCCCGCCATTCTCGCTGAGAATTCCCGCCATTCCCACTGGAATTCCCGGAATTCCTGCCATTCCCACTGGAATTCCCGCCATTCCCGGAATTCCCGCCATTCCCGCGGAGAATTCCCGCCATTCCCGCTATTCCCGCTATTCCTGCCATTCCCACTGGAATTCCCGCCATTCCCGGAATTCCCGCCATTCCCGCTGGAATTCCCGCCATTCCCGCTGAGAATTCCCACCATTCCCGCTGAGAGTTCCCGCCATTCCCACTGGAATTCCCGGAATTCCTGCCATTCCCACTGGAATTCCCGCCATTCCCGGAATTCCCGCCATTCCCGCTGAGAATTCCCGCCATTCCCGCTATTCCCGCTATTCCTGCCATTCCCACTGGAATTCCTGCCATTCCCGGAATTCCCGCCATTCCCGCTGAGAATTCCCGCCATTCCCGCTATTCCCGCTATTCCTGCCATTCCCACTGGAATTCCCGCCATTCCCGGAATTCCTGCCATTCCCACTGGAATTCCCGCCATTCCCGGAATTCCCGCCATTCCCGCTGAGAATTCCCGCCATTCTCGCTATTCCCGCTATTCCTGCCATTCCCACTGGAATTCCCGCCATTCCCGGAATTCCTGCCATTCCCACTGGAATTCCCGCCATTCCCGGAATTCCCGCCATTCCCGCTGAGAATTCCCGCCATTCCCGCTATTCCCGCTATTCCTGCCATTCCCACTGGAATTCCCGCCATTCCCGGAATTCCCGCCATTCCCGCTGAGAATTCCCGCCATTCCCGCTATTCCCGCTATTCCTGCCATTCCCACTGGAATTCCCGCCATTCCCGGAATTCCCGCCATTCCCGCTGAGAATTCCCGCCATTCCCGCTATTCCCGCTATTCCTGCCATTCCCACTGGAATTCCCGCCATTCCCGGAATTCCTGCCATTCCCGCTGAGAATTCCCGCCATTCCCGCTATTCCCGCTATTCCTGCCATTCCCACTGGAATTCCCGCCATTCCCGGAATTCCCGCCATTCCCGCTGAGAATTCCCGCCATTCCCGCTATTCCCGCTATTCCTGCCATTCCCACTGGAATTCCCGCCATTCCCGGAATTCCTGCCATTCCCGCTGAGAATTCCCGCCATTCCCGTTATTCCCGCTATTCCTGCCATTCCCACTGGAATTCCCGCCATTCCCGGAATTCCCGCCATTCCCGCTGAGAATTCCTGCCATTCCCGCTATTCCCGCTATTCCTGCCATTCCCACTGGAATTCCCGCCATTCCCGGAATTCCCGCCATTCCCGCTGAGAATTCCCGCCATTCCCGTTATTCCCGCTATTCCTGCCATTCCCACTGGAATTCCCGGAATTCCCGCCATTCCCGCGGAGAATTCCCGCCATTCCCAGAATTCCCGGAATTCCCACTACTCCCGCCATTCCCGCGGAGAATTCCCGCCATTCCCTCTGGCATTCCCTCTGGCATTCCGTCTGGAATTCCGGCCGTTCCCGCTGTCGTTGCAGGCGCAGCTCCGGGATTTCCGCTCGCGGGCGGCCTCGTTCTGCTCCTGGTGCCGGAGCTGCCTCGGCGAGCCCCAGCCCGGCCTGCGCCAGGCGGTGCGGGGCCCGCGGGATCCTCGGGGATCGGCTTGGGATCGGCTTGGGATCCTTTGGGAGCCTCTGGGATCGCTTTGGGATCATTTGGGATCGCTTTGGGGGGTTCGGGATCCTTTGGGATCCCCTGGGATCGGTTTGGGATCGGTTCGAGATCCTTTGGGATCGGTTTGGGATCCTTTGGGATCGGTTTGGGATCGGTTTGGGGGGTTCGGGATCGGTTTGGGGGGTTGGGATCCTTCGGGATCCACTGGGATCGGTTTGGGATCATTTGGGATCAGTTTGGGATCATTTGGGATCGCTTTGGGGGGTTCGGGATCCTTTGGGATCCCCTGGGATCAGTTTGGGATCGGTTCGAGATCCTTTGGGATCGGTTTGGGATCCTTTGGGATCGGTTTGGGATCGGTTTGGGGGGTTGGGATCCTTCGGGATCCACTGGGATCGGTTTGGGATCCTCTGGGATCGGTTTGGGGGGTTTGGGATCCTTTGGGAGCCCCGGGGAGCCTTTTGGGATCCTTTGGGATCGGTTTGGGGGGTTCGGGATCCTTTGGGAGCCTCTGGGATCGGTTTGGGATCCTTTGGGATTGGTTTGGGGGGGTTGGGATCTTTTGGGAGCCTCTGGGAGCCTTTGGGATCCTTTGGGAGCCTCTGAGATCAGTTTGGGATCCTTTGGGATTGGTTCAGGATCCTTTGGGATCGGTTTGGGATCATGGGGATCAGTTTGGGATCCTTTGAGATCGGTTTGGGGGGTTCGGGATCGTTTGGGAGCCTCTGGGAGCCTTTTGGGATCCTTTGGGATCCTCTGGGGTCCTTTGGGATCAGTTTGGGTTTGGGATCAGTTCGGGATGGGTTTGGGATGGGTTTGGGATCAGTTCGGGATGGGTTTGGGATCAGTTTGGGATGGGTTTGGGATCATTTCGGGATGGGTTTGGGATCGTTTCGGGATGGATTTGGGATCATTTCGGGATGGGTTTGGGATCAGTTTGGGATGGGTTTGGGATCGGTTTGGGATGGGTTTGGGATCATTTCGGGATGGATTTGGGATCAGTTTGGGATGGGTTTGGGATCAGTTTGGGTTTGGGATCGTTTCGGGATGGATTTGGGATCATTTCGGGATGGGTTTGGGATCAGTTTGGGTTTGGGATCGGTTTGGGATGGGTTTGGGATCATTTCGGGATGGGTTTGGGATCGGTTTGGGTTTGGGATCGGTTTGGGATGGGTTTGGGATCATTTCGGGATGGGTTTGGGATCAGTTTGGGATGGGTTTGGGATCAGTTCGGGATGGGTTTGGGATCAGTTTGGGATGGGTTTGGGATCAGTTTGGGTTTGGGATCGGTTTGGGATGGGTTTGGGATCGTTTCGGGATGGGTTTGGGATCAGTTCGGGATGGGTTTGGGATCAGTTTGGGTTTGGGATCGGTTTGGGATGGGTTTGGGATCGGTTCGGGATGGGTTTGGGATCGGTTTGGGATGGGTTTGGGATCATTTCGGGATGGGTTTGGGATCATTTCGGGATGGGTTTGGGCTCAGTTTGGGATGGGTTTGGGATCAGTTTGGGTTTGGGATTGTTTCAGGATGGATTTGGGATCATTTCGGGATGGGTTTGGGATCAGTTCGGGATGGGTTTGGGCTCAGTTTGGGTTTGGGATCATTTCGGGATGGGTTTGGGATCGGTTTGGGATGGGTTTGGGATCAGTTCGGGATGGGTTTGGGATCAGTTCGGGATGGGTTTGGGATCAGTTTGGGTTTGGGATCATTTCGGGATGGGTTTGGGATCGGTTTGGGATGGGTTTGGGATCAGTTCGGGATGGATTTGGGATCATTTCGGGATGGGTTTGGGATCAGTTCGGGATGGGTTTGGGATCAGTTTGGGATGGGTTTGGGATCAGTTTGGGTTTGGGATCATTTCGGGATGGGTTTGGGATCGGTTTGGGATGGGTTTGGGATCAGTTTGGGATGGGTTTGGGATCAGTTTGGGTTTGGGATCGTTTCGGGATGGGTTTGGGATCAGTTCGGGATGGGTTTGGGATCAGTTCGGGATGGGTTTGGGATCGGTTCGGGATGGGTTTGGGATCATTTCGGGATGGGTTTGGGATCAGTTCGGGATGGGTTTGGGATGGGTTTGGGATGGGTTTGGGATCAGTTCGGGATGGGTTTGGGATGGGTTTGGGATGGGTTTGGGATCAGTTTGGGATGGGTTTGGGATCATTTCGGGATGGGTTTGGGATCAGTTCGGGATGGATTTGGGATCATTTCGGGATGGGTTTGGGATCAGTTCGGGATGGGTTTGGGATCGTTTCAGGATGGGTTTGGGATTGTTTCAGGATGGATTTGGGATCAGTTCGGGATGGGTTTGGGATCAGTTCGGGATGGGTTTGGGATTGTTTCAGGATGGGTTTGGGATCATTTCGGGATGGGTTTGGGATCAGTTCGGGATGGGTTTGGGATCAGTTCGGGATGGGTTTGGGATCATTTCGGGATGGGTTTGGGATCATTTCGGGATGGGTTTGGGATCAGTTCGGGATGGGTTTGGGATCAGTTCGGGATGGATTTGGGATCAGTTTGGGTTTGGGATCGGTTTGGGATGGGTTTGGGATCAGTTTGGGTTTGGGATCGGTTTGGGATGGGTTTGGGATCATTTCGGGATGGGTTTGGGATCGGTTTGGGATGGGTTTGGGATCATTTCGGGATGGGTTTGGGATGGGTTTGGGATCATTTCGGGATGGGTTTGGGATCAGTTCGGGATGGGTTTGGGATCATTTCGGGATGGGTTTGGGATCAGTTCGGGATGGGTTTGGGATCATTTCAGGATGGGTTTGGGATCATTTCGGGATGGGTTTGGGATCAGTTCGGGATGGGTTTGGGATCAGTTCGGGATGGGTTTGGGATCAGTTTGGGTTTGGGATCGGTTTGGGATGGGTTTGGGATCATTTCGGGATGGGTTTGGGATGGGTTTGGGATTGTTTCAGGATGGGTTTGGGATCAGTTCGGGATGGGTTTGGGATTGTTTCAGGATGGGTTTGGGATCGTTTCAGGATGGATTTGGGATCATTTCGGGATGGGTTTGGGATCAGTTCGGGATGGGTTTGGGATTGTTTCAGGATGGGTTTGGGATCGTTTCAGGATGGATTTGGGATCATTTCGGGATGGGTTTGGGATCAGTTCGGGATGGGTTTGGGATCGTTTCAGGATGGATTTGGGATCGTTTCGGGATGGGTTTGGGATCATTTCGGGATGTGTTTGGGATCATTTCGGGATGGGTTTGGGATCAGTTCGGGATGGGTTTGGGATCAGTTCGGGATGGGTTTGGGATCAGTTTGGGTTTGGGATCATTTCGGGATGGGTTTGGGATCAGTTCGGGATGGGTTTGGGATTGTTTCAGGATGGGTTTGGGATCATTTCGGGATGCGTTTGGGATGGGTTTGGGATGGGTTTGGGATGGGTTTGGGATCATTTCGGGATGGGTTTGGGATCATTTCGGGATGGGTTTGGGATCATTTCGGGATGGGTTTGGGATCAGTTCGGGATGGGTTTGGGATCATTTCGGGATGGGTTTGGGATTGTTTCAGGATGGATTTGGGATCATTTCAGGATGGGTTTGGGATCATTTCGGGATGGGTTTGGGATCATTTCGGGATGGGTTTGGGATCATTTCGGGATGGGTTTGGGATCGTTTCAGGATGGATTTGGGATCATTTCAGGATGGGTTTGGGATCAGTTCGGGATGGGTTTGGGATCGGTTTGGGTTTGGGATCGGTTTGGGATGGGTTTGGGATCATTTCGGGATGGGTTTGGGATCATTTCGGGATGGATTTGGGATCATTTCAGGATGGGTTTGGGATCAGTTCGGGATGGGTTTGGGATCAGTTCGGGATGGGTTTGGGCTCAGTTTGGGTTTGGGATCGGTTTGGGATGGGTTTGGGATCAGTTCGGGATGGGTTTGGGATCAGTTTGGGTTTGGGATCGGTTCGGGATGGCTTTTGTGCGGCTGGGATCCAATCCCCCAATCCTCTGTTCCCCCCTGGCATTCCCGGTGCCCCATTCCCGGTGCCCCCGGCATTCCCGGTGCCCATTCCCGGCATTCCTTCCCGCAGGCATTCCTGGCGCTCCCGGTGCCCCATTCCCCTGGCATTCCCGGTGCCCATTCCCGGCATTCCCAGTGCCCCATTCCCCTGGCATTCCCAGTGCCCCATCCCTGGCATTCCCAGTGCCCATTCCCGGCATTCCTTCCCGCAGGCATTCCTGGCACTCCCTCTGCCCCATCCCTGGCATTCCCGGTGCCCCTGGCATTCCCGGTGCCCCCAGCACTCCCAGTGCCCATTCCCGGCATTCCTTCCCGCAGGCGTTCCTGGCATTCCCAATGCCCCAATCCCCTGGCATTCCCAGTGCCCCATTCCTGGCATTCCTTCCCACAGGCGTTTCTGGCACTCCCTCTGCCCCATCCCTGGCATTCCTGGTGCCCCTGGCATTCCCGGTGCCCCCGGCATTCCCGGCGCCCATTCCCGGCATTCCTTCCCGCAGGCGTTCTTGGCGCTCCCGGTGCCCCATTCCCCTGGCATTCCCGGTGCCCCCGGCACTCCCGGTGCCCCAATCCCTGGCGTTCCCGGTGCCCCAATCCCCTGGCACTCCTGGTGCCCCATCCCTGGCATTCCCGGTGCCCATTCCTGGCATTCCTTCCCGCAGGCGTTCTTGGCACTCCCTCTGCCCCATCCCTGGCATTCCCGGTGCCCCTGGCATTCCTGGTGCCCCCGGCACTCCCAGTGCCCATTCCCGGCATTCCTTCCCGCAGGCGTTCCTGGCATTCCCAATGCCCCAATCCCCTGGCATTCCTGGTGCCCCTGGCATTCCCAGTGCCCCATCCCTGGCATTCCTTCCCACAGGCGTTCCTGGCACTCCCTCTGCCCCATCCCTGGCATTCCCGGTGCCCCCGGCATTCCCGGCGCCCATTCCCGGCATTCCTTCCCGCAGGCGTTCTTGGCGCTCCCGGTGCCCCATTCCCCTGGCATTCCCGGTGCCCCTGGCATTCCCGGTGCCCCAATCCCCTGGCATTCCCGGTGCCCCCGGCACTCCCGGTGCCCCAATCCCCTGGCACTCCTGGTGCCCCATCCCTGGCATTCCCGGTGCCCCAATCCTCTGGCACTCCTGGTGCCCCATCCCTGGCATTCCCGGTGCCCCAATCCCCTGGCACTCCTGGTGCCCCATCCCTGGCGTTCCCGGTGCCCCCGGCATTCCCGGTGCCCATTGCCGGCATTCCTTCCCGCAGGCGTTCCTGGTGCTCTGTGACCTGCTGGTGCTGCTGGGCCCGGGGCAGCCGCGGGAGCCGCTGCGGCTGCAGCCGGAGCCGGAGCTGCCGGCCCAGCTCGGGGCCGCCCTCATGGACCTCGTGTTCCGCAGCCAGCCGGAGGCTGGGAACGGCAGCAGCGGGAACAGCGGGAACAGCGGGGATGGTGAGTGTGGAGCGGGAACAACGGGAACAGCGGGAACAGCGGGAACAGCGGGAATGGTGAGTGTGGAGTGGGAATGGGAACAGCGGGAACAACGGGAACAGCGGGAATGGTGAGTGTGGAGTGGGAATGGGAACAGCGGGAACAGCGGGAACAATGGGAATGGTGAGTGTGGAGTGGGAATGGGAACAGCGGGAACAGCGGGAACAACGGGAATGGTGAGTGTGGAGTGGGAATGGGAACAGCGGGAACAGCGGGAATGGTGAGTGTGGAGTGGGAATGGGAACAGCGGGAACAGCGGGAACAACGGGAATGGTGAGTGTGGAGTGGGAATGGGAACAGCGGGAACAGCGGGAACAACGGGAATGGTGAGTGTGGAGTGGGAATGGGAACAGCGGGAACAGCGGGAACAGCGGGGATGGTGAGTGTGGAGCGGGAACAACGGGAACAGCGGGAACAGCGGGAACAACGGGAATGGTGAGTGTGGAGTGGGAATGGGAACAGCGGGAACAGCGGGAACAACGGGAATGGTGAGTGTGGAGTGGGAATGGGAACAGCGGGAACAGCGGGAATGGTGAGTGTGGAGTGGGAATGGGAACAGCGGGAACAGCGGGAACAACGGGAATGGTGAGTGTGGAGTGGGAATGGGAACAGCGGGAACAGCGGGAACAGCGGGGATGGTGAGTGTGGAGTGGGAATGGGAACAGCGGGAACAACGGGAACAGCGGGAATGGTGAGTGTGGAGTGGGAACAACGGGAACAGTGGGAACAGCGGGAATGGTGAGTGTGGAGTGGGAACAACGGGAACAGCGGGAACAGCGGGAACAGCGGGAATGGTGAGTGTGGAGTGGGAATGGGAACAGCGGGAACAGCGGGAACAACGGGAATGGGAATGGTGAGTGCAGAGTGGGAACAATGGGAACAGCGGGAACAGCGGGAATGGTGAGTGTGGAGTGGGAACAGCGGGAACAACGGGAACAACGGGAATGGGAATGGGAACAGCGGGAACAGCGGGAACAGCGAGAACAACGGGAATGGTGAGTGTGGAGTGGGAATGGGAACAACGGGAACAGCGGGAACAATGGGAATGGGAATGGGAACAACGGGAACAGCGGGAATGGTGAGTGTGGAGTGGGAACAACGGGAACAGCGGGAACAGCGGGAATGGTGAGTGTGGAGTGGGAACAACGGGAACAATGGGAATGGGAATGGTGAGTGTGGAGTGGGAGCAGTGGGAACAACGGGAATGGGAACAACGGGAATGGAACAACGGGAATGGGAATGGGAACAACGAGAATGGGAACAATGGGACCAAAGGGAGCAACTGGAATTGTGAGCATGGAGCGGGAACGGGAACAACGGGAACAACGGGAACAACGGGAACAACGGGAATAATGGGAACGGGAATGGGAGCAATGGGAGCAACGGGAATGAGAACAATGGGGACAATGGGAACAACGGGAACAAAGAATAATGGGAACGGGAATGGGAACCACGGGAACAGTGGGAACCATGGGAACAACGGGAATGGGAACAACGGGAACAACGGGAATGGTGAGCACAGAGCGGGAGCGGGAACAACGGGAACGGGGAGCTTCGGGGATCTGGGGGTCTTGGGGGGGTCTTGGGGGGTTTGGGGGCTTTTTTGGGGGTTTTTTTGGGATCCCAACACCCCAGGTTCCACAATCCCAGAATTCCAGGCTCCCAAAATCCCCAAATTCCCCAAATTCCCAGATTCTCCAAGGTCCAACCCCTCGATTTTGCAGCTCCTTCCCAACCTTTCCCGTCTCTCAATTCCCTCTTCCCACAAATCCCCAAACCCCCCCCAATTCCAGGATCCCAAATTTTCCTGATCCCAAAGCCCCTCAAATTCCGCATCCCCATCACTCCCCAACCCCTGGAACTGCCTGGAATTCCCAAAATTCCCCAAATTCCCAGATTCTCCAAGGTCCAACCCCTCGATTTTGCAGCTCCTTCCCAACCTTTCCCCTCCCTCAATTCCCTCTTCCCACCATTCCCAAACCCCCCCAAATTCCAGGATCCTGAGATTCCCCGATCCCAAAGCCCCCAAATTTCACATCCCCATCACTCGCCAACACCTGGAACCGCCTGGAATTCCCAAAATCCCCAAAATCTCTGAAATCCCCAAAATTCCCAGATTCTCCAAGGTCCAACCCCTCGATTTTGCAGCTCCTTCCCAACTTTTGTTCTCCCTCAATTCCCTCTTCCCACCATTCCCAAACCCCTCCAATTCCAGGTTCCCAAATTTCCCTGATCCCAAAGCCCCTCAAATTCCGCATCCCCATCACTCCCCAACCCCTGGAACTTCCTGGAATTCCCAAAATTCCCCAAATTCCCAGATTCTCCAAGGTCCAACCCCTCGATTTTGCAGCTCCTTCCCAACTTTTGTTCTCCCTCAATTCCCTCTTCCCACCATTCCCAACCCCCCCCAATTCCAGGTTCCCAAATTTCCCCGATCCCAAAGCCCCTCAAATTCCGCATCCCCATCACTCCCCAACCCCTGGAACTGCCTGGAATTCCCAAAATTCCCCAAATTCCCAGATTCTCCAAGGTCCAACCCCTCGATTTTGCAGCTCCTTCCCAACTTTTGTTCTCCCTCAATTCCCTCTTCCCACCATTCCCAAACCCCTCCAATTCCAGGTTCCCAAATTTCCCTGATTCCAAACCCCCCAAATTCCACATCCCCATCACTCCCCGATCCCTGGAACTGCCCGGAATCCCCAAAGTTTCCAAAATCCCTTGAATTCCCAGATTCTCCAAGGTCCAACCCCTCGATTTTGCAGCTCCTTCCCAACCTTTCCCCTCCCTCAATTCCCTCTTCCCACCATTCCCAAACCCCCCCAAATTCCAGGATCCTGAGATTCCCCGATCCCAAAGCCCCCAAATTTCACATCCCCATCACTCGCCAACACCTGGAACCGCCTGGAATTCCCAAAATCCCCAAAATCCCTGAAATCCCCAAAATTCCCAGATTCTCCAAGGTCCAACCCCTCGATTTTGCAGCTCCTTCCCAACCTTTTCCCCTCCCACAATTCCCTCTTCCCCCAATCCCCAATCCCAAATCCCCCCAAATTCCACATCCCCATCACTCTCCGAGCCCTGAATTCCCAAAAATCCCCCAAAATTCCCCAAAATTCCTCCTTCCAGAGGCCTCCGAGGGCCACCTGGAGGAGCTGCACCAGCGCCGGCTGCTCTTGGCCGCCTTCTGCAAGCTCCTGCTCCAGGGGGTCCTGGAGCTCCGCGCCGCCTCCGACGTCTTCAAGCACTACTCCAAGGTGGGCTGCCACCCCCCGGGGGTCCCTTTTTTGGGCTCAATCCGGGCGATTTTGGGCAATTCCGGCTTTTTTCCCCATCCCCCGGCCAGTTCCACGACGATTACGGCGACGTCATCCGCAAGACGCTGCGGGCGGCGCGGGAGCTCGACCGCCTCGAGTGGGCTCGCACCGTGCTGCTCAGCCTGCAGCAGGTCGGGGATTTTTTGGGGGGGTTTCGGGAGGGTTTGGGGGCTCTGAAGGTTTTCCAGGGGTTTCCCGGTTTTTGGGATTTTTGGGATTTTTTGGGATTTTTTGGGATTTTTTTGGGATTTTTTTGGGGATTTTTTTGGGGATTTTTTGGGTGTTTTTTGGGTGTTTTTTCAGGGTTTTTTCAGGGTTTTCCAAGAGGTTCTCCATGTCCTGGAGGAGGTTTTTGGAATTTTCGGGAGGGTTTGGGGTCTCTGGGGGTTTTCCAGGGGTTTCCCCATTTTTTGGGATTTTTCTGGGATTTTTTGGGATTTTTAGGGATTTTTTTGGGATTTTTTTTTGGTTTTTAGGGTTTTTTTCAGGGTTTTTGGGGATTTTTCGGGGTTTTCCAAGAGGTTCTCCATGTCCTGGAGGAGGTTTTTGGGAATTTGAGGAGGGTTTGGGGTCTCCGGGGGTTTTCTAAGGGTTTCCCTATTTTTGGGGATTTTTTGGGATTTTTTAGGGATTTTTTTGGGATTTTTTGGTGTTTTTTCAGGGTTTCTTCAGGGTTTTCCAAGAGGTTCTCCATGCCTTGGAGGGGGTTTTTGGGAATTTCAGGAGGGTTTGGGGTCTCTGGGGGTTTTCTAAGGGTTTTCCTATTTTTGGATTTTTTTGGATTTTTTTGGGATTTTTTTGGGGATTTTTTTGGGATTTTTTGTGTGTTTTTTCAGGGTCTTCCAAGAGGTTCTCCATGTCCTGGAGGGGGTTTTTGGGAATTTTCGTGAGGGTTTGGGTCTCTGGGGATTTTCCAGGGGTTTCCCCATTTTTTGGGATTTTTCTGGATTTTTCTGGGATTTTTTTGGATTTTTTGGGATTTTTTGGGGATTTTTTTGGGATTTTTGTTTCTTCAGGGCTTTTTGGGGCTTTTCCAAGAGGTTCTCCATGTCTTGGAGGAGGTTTTTGGGAATTTTCGGGAGGGTTTGGGGTCTCTGGGGGTTTTCCAGGGGTTTCCCCATTTTTTGGGATTTTTCTGGATTTTTCTGGGATTTTTTGGGATTTTTAGGGATTTTTTTGGGATTTTTTTTGGTTTTTTAGGGTTTTTTTCAGGGTTTTTGGGGATTTTTCGGGGGTTTTCCAAGAGGTTCTCCATGTCTGGAGGAGGTTTTGGGAATTTGAGGAGGGTTTGGGGTCTCCGGGGGTTTTCTAAGGGTTTCCCTATTTTTGGGGATTTTTTGGGATTTTTTAGGGATTTTTTTGGATTTTTTGGGTGTTTTTTCAGGGTTTCTTCAGGGTTTTCCAAGAGGTTCTCCATGCCTTGGAGGGGGTTTTTGGGAATTTCAGGAGGGTTTGGGGTCTCTGGGGGTTTTCTAAGGGTTTTCCTATTTTTTGGATTTTTTTGGATTTTTTTGGGATTTTTTTGGGGATTTTTTTGGGATTTTTTGTGTGTTTTTTCAGGGTCTTCCAAGAGGTTCTCCATGTCCTGGAGGGGGTTTTTGGGAATTTTCGTGAGGGTTTGGGGTCTCTGGGGATTTTCCAGGGGTTTCCCCATTTTTTGGGATTTTTCTGGATTTTTCTGGGATTTTTTTGGATTTTTTTGGGATTTTTTGGGGATTTTTTTGGGATTTTTTGTTTCTTCAGGGCTTTTTGGGGGCTTTTCCAAGAGGTTCTCCATGTCTTGGAGGAGGTTTTTGGGAATTTTCGGGAGGGTTTGGGGTCTCTGGGGGTTTTCCAGGGGTTTCCCCATTTTTTGGGATTTTTCTGGATTTTTCTGGGATTTTTTGGATTTTTAGGGATTTTTTTTGGGATTTTTTTTTGGTTTTTTAGGGTTTTTTTCAGGGTTTTTGGGGATTTTTCGGGGGTTTTCCAAGAGGTTCTCCATGTCCTGGAGGAGGTTTTTGGGAATTTGAGGAGGGTTTGGGGTCTCCGGGGGTTTTCTAAGGGTTTCCCTATTTTTGGGGATTTTTTTGGATTTTTTAGGGATTTTTTTGGGATTTTTTGGGTGTTTTTTCAGGGTTTCTTCAGGGTTTTCCAAGAGGTTCTCCATGCCTTGGAGGGGGTTTTTGGGAATTTCAGGAGGGTTTGGGGTCTCTGGGGGTTTTCTAAGGGTTTTCCTATTTTTTGGATTTTTTTGGATTTTTTTGGGATTTTTTTGGGGATTTTTTTGGGATTTTTTGTGTGTTTTTTCAGGGTCTTCCAAGAGGTTCTCCATGTCCTGGAGGGGGTTTTTGGGAATTTTCGTGAGGGTTTGGGGTCTCTGGGGATTTTCCAGGGGTTTCCCCATTTTTTGGGATTTTTCTGGATTTTTCTGGGATTTTTTTGGATTTTTTTGGGATTTTTTG
>NW_025963369.1:0-30323 GCF_020740725.1 Corvus hawaiiensis
AAATCTCCTCTAATCCCCCCCAAATCCCCCCAAAAATGCCCCAAATCCCCCCTAAAACCCCCCAAAATCCCCCCTAAACCTGCCCTAAACAGCCCCAAATCCTCCCTAAATCGCCCCAAAATCCCCTCAACCCCCCCAAATCCCCCCAAAATCCCCCCAAATTCCCCAAAATCCCCCCAAATCCCCCCTGAACCCCCCAAAATCCCCCCAAACCCCCCTAAACCGACCCCATTTTCCCCCCATTTCCCCCATTTTTTCAATTTTCCCATTTTTCCCCCTTTTCCCCCCAAACCCCCCAGCCATCTCCGCCGCCTCCTGGGCTGCTCTGGGACTCCAAATCCCCCCTAAATCTCCCCAAACCCCCCCTAAACCGACCCCAATTTTTTCCAATTTTCCCCCTTTTTTCCCATTTTCCCCATTTTTTCAATTTCCCCCATTTTTTCCCATTTTCCCCCCTTTTTCACCCCAAAACTCCCAGGGGTCTCAGGCACCTCCTGGGCTGCTCCGGGACTCCCAAATCCCCCCTAAATCCCCCCCAAATCCCCCTAAAATGACCCCATTTTTCCCATTTTTCCCATTTTTTCAATTTTCCCATTTTTCCCATTTTCCCAATTCTTACCTTTTCTCAATTTTCCCATTTTTCCCCTTTTTCCCCCCAAACCCCCCAGCCATCTCCGCCGCCTCCTGGGCTGCTCCGGGACTCCCAAATCTCCCCTAAATCCCCCCCAAATCCCCCTAAAAAGACCCCATTTTTCCCATTTTTCCCCATTTTTTCAATTTTCCCATTTTTCCCCATTTTCCCAATTCCTTCCTTTTTCTCAATTTTCCCATTTTCCCCCCCAAAACTCCCAGGGGTCTCAGGCTCCTCCTGGGCTGCTCCGGGACTCCCAAATCCCCCCTAAATCCCCCCCAAATCCCCCTAAAATGACCCAAATTTCCCCATTTTTTCCCATTTTCCCCCTTTTTCACCCCAAAACTCCCAGGGGTCTCAGGCACCTCCTGGGCTGCTCCGGGACTCCCAAATCCCCCCTAAATCTCCCCCAAACCCCCCTAAACCGACCCCAATTTTTCCCATTTTTCCCCATTTTTTCAATTTTCCCATTTTTCCCCATTTTCCCAATTCCTTCCTTTTTCTCAATTTTCCCATTTTCCCCCTTTTTCACCCAAAACTCCCAGCCATCTCCGCCGCCTCCGTGCCGCTCCGGGACTCCCAAATCCCCCCTAAATCCCCCCCAAATCCCCTAAAATGACCCAAATTTCCCCTTTTTTCCCCCTTTTTCCCCATTTTTTCAATTTTCCCATTTTCCCCCTTTTTCCCCCCAAACCCCCCAGCCATCTCCGCCGCCTCCTGGGCCGCCTGGATGCCGCCGGCAGTGGCCGGCCTGGCCGGCTCGTGCGTGGCCATCCCTTGCCGCTTTGGCTACCCCGAGGAGCTGCGGCCGGGCTCGGTGCAGGGGCTCTGGTACTTTGGTAGCCCCTACCCCAAGAATTACCCGCCCGTGGTCGCCCGCTCCAAAATCCGCCCAAATCCGCCCAAAATCCCCCCAAAATCCCCTCAAATCCCCCCGAAATGCCCCAAAATCACCCCAAATCCCCCCAAATCCCCCCGAAATGCCCCCAAAATCCCCTTAAATTCCCCCGAAATGCCCCCAAAATCCCCCAAAATCCCCCCTAATCCCCCCCAAATCCCCCTAAATCCCCCCAAAAATCCCCTCAAAATCCCCCCAAAATCCCCCCAAATCCCCCCAAAAATCCCCTCAAATCCCCCCGAAATCCGCCCAAAATCCCCCCTAATCCCCCCTAGTCCCCCTAAAATGACCCAAATTTTCCCATTTTTCCCATTTTTTCAATTTTCCCATTTTTCCCCATTTCCCCAATTTCTTACTTTTTCTCAATTTTCCCATTTTCCCCCTTTTTCACCCCAAAACTCCCAGGGGTCTCAGGCTCCTCCTGGGCTGCTCCGGGACTCCCAAATCCCCCCTAAATCCCCCCCAAATCCCCCTAAAATGACCCAAATTTCCCTTTTTTCCCCCTTTTTCCCCATTTTTTCAATTTTCCCATTTTCCCCCTTTTTCCCCCCAAACCCCCCAGCCATCTCCGCCGCCTCCTGGGCCGCCTGGATGCCGCCGGCAGTGGCCGGCCTGGCCGGCTCGTGCGTGGCCATCCCTTGCCGCTTTGGCTACCCCGAGGAGCTGCGGCCGGGCTCGGTGCAGGGGCTCTGGTACTTTGGTAGCCCCTACCCCAAGAATTACCCGCCCGTGGTCGCCCGCTCCAAAATCCGCCCAAATCCGCCCAAAATCCCCCCAAAATCCCCTTCAAATCCCCCCGAAATGCCCCCAAAATCACCCCAAATCCCCCCAAATCCCCCCGAAATGCCCCCAAAATCCCCTTAAATTCCCCCGAAATGCCCCCAAAATCCCCCCAAAATCCCCCCTAATCCCCCCCAAAATCCCCCCTAATCCCCCCCAAAATCCCCCAAATCCCCCCAAAAATCCCCTCAAATCCCCCCGAAATCCGCCCAAAATCCCCCCTAATCCCCCCTAGTCCCCCTAAAATGACCCAAATTTCCCCATTTTTTCCCATTTTCCCCCTTTTTCACCCCAAAACTCCCAGGGGTCTCAGGCCCTCCTGGGCTGCTCTGGGACTCCCAAATCCCCCCTAAATCTCCCCCAAATCCCCCTAAAATGACCCAAATTTTCCCATTTTTCCCATTTTTTCAATTTTCCCATTTTTCCCCATTTTCCCAATTCCTTCCTTTTTCTCAATTTTCCCATTTTCCCCCTTTTTCACCCCAAAACTCCCAGGGGTCTCAGGCTCCTCCTGGGCTGCTCCGGGACTCCCAAATCCCCCTAAATCCCCCCCAAATCCCTCTAAAATGACCCAAATTTCCCCATTTTTTTCCCATTTTCCCCCCTTTTTCACCCCAAAACTCCCAGGGGTCTCAGGCACCTCCTGGGCTGCTCTGGGACTCCCAAATCCCCCCTAAATCCCCCCCAAATCCCCCTAAAAAGACCCCATTTTTCCCATTTTTCCCCATTTTTTCAATTTCCCATTTTTCCCCATTTTCCCAATTTCTTACTTTTTCTCAATTTTCCCATTTTCCCCCCCAAAACTCCCAGGGGTCTCAGGCACCTCCTGGGCTGCTCCGGGACTCCCAAATCCCCCCTAAATCCCCCCCTAATCCCCCTAAAATGACCCAAATTTCCCCATTTTTTCCCATTTTCCCCCTTTTTCACCCCAAAACTCCCAGGGGTCTCAGGCACCTCCTGGGCTGCTCCGGGACTCCCAAATCCCCCCTAAATCCCCCCCAAATCCCCCTAAAAAGACCCCATTTTTCCCATTTTTCCCCATTTTTTCAATTTTCCCATTTTTCCCCATTTCCCCAATTTCTTACCTTTTCTCAATTTTCCCATTTTCCCCCTTTTTCACCCCAAAACTCCCAGCCATCTCCGCCGCCTCCGTGCCGCTCCGGGACTCCCAAATCCCCCCTAAATCCCCCCCAAATCCCCCTAAAATGACCCAAATTTCCCCTTTTTTCCCCCTTTTTCCCCATTTTTTCAATTTTCCCATTTTCCCCCTTTTTTCCCCCCAAACCCCCCAGCCATCTCCGCCGCCTCCTGGGCCGCCTGGATGCCGCCGGCAGTGGCCGGCCTGGCCGGCTCGTGCGTGGCCATCCCTTGCCGCTTTGGCTACCCCGAGGAGCTGCGGCCGGGCTCGGTGCAGGGGCTCTGGTACTTTGGTAGCCCCTACCCCAAGAATTACCCGCCCGTGGTCGCCCGCTCCAAAATCCGCCCAAATCCGCCCAAAATCCCCCAAAATCCCCTCAAATCCCCCCGAAATGCCCCCAAAATCACCCCAAATCCCCCCAAATCCCCCCGAAATGCCCCCAAAATCCCCTTAAATTCCCCCGAAATGCCCCCAAAATCCCCCCAAAATCCCCCCTAATCCCCCCCAAAATCCCCCCTAAATCCCCCCAAAAATCCCCTCAAAATCCCCCAAAATCCCCCCAAATCCCCCCAAAAATCCCCTCAAATCCCCCCGAAATCCGCCCAAAATCCCCCCTAATCCCCCCTAGTCCCCCTAAAATGACCCAAATTTTCCCATTTTTCCCATTTTTCAATTTTCCCATTTTCCCCATTTCCCCAATTTCTTACTTTTTCTCAATTTTCCCATTTTCCCCCTTTTTCACCCCAAAACTCCCAGGGGTCTCAGGCTCCTCCTGGGCTGCTCCGGGACTCCCAAATCCCCCCTAAATCCCCCCCAAATCCCCCTAAAATGACCCAAATTTCCCCTTTTTTCCCCCTTTTTCCCCATTTTTTCAATTTTCCCATTTTCCCCCTTTTTCCCCCCAAACCCCCCAGCCATCTCCGCCGCCTCCTGGGCCGCCTGGATGCCGCCGGCAGTGGCCGGCCTGGCCGGCTCGTGCGTGGCCATCCCTTGCCGCTTTGGCTACCCCGAGGAGCTGCGGCGGGCTCGGTGCAGGGGCTCTGGTACTTTGGTAGCCCCTACCCCAAGAATTACCCGCCCGTGGTCGCCCGCTCGCGCCCGGGCGCGGTCCACGAGAGCTTCGCTGGCCGCGCGCGGCTCGTGGGCGACCCGGGGCTCCGGGACTGCTCGCTGGAGCTGGGGCCACCGCTGAGCGCCGAGCTGGCCGGCCGCTACTACTTCAGGGGCGACCTGGGTGGCTACAACCAGTACAGCTTCTCGGAGCACACCACGCTGGAGGTGCTGGGTGAGCGCGGGTTTTTGGGGGGAATTTGGGGGGTTTTGGGAAATTTTGGGGTGTTTCGGGGAGGTTTGGGGTCATAGGAGGGGGTTTGGGGGTCGTTGTTGCCCCAGTGGCCACCTGGGTGGCTACAAGCAGTGCAGCTTCTCGGGAGCACACCACGCTGGAGGTGCTGGGTGAGCGCGGGTTTTTGGGGGGAATTTGGGGGGTTTTGGGAAATTTTGGGGTGTTTCGGGGAGGTTTGGGGTCATAGGAAGGGGGTTTGGGGGTCGTTGTTGCCCCAGTGGCCACCGGGGTGGCTACAAGCAGTGCAGCTTCTCGGAGCACACCACGCTGGAGGTGCTGGGTGAGCGCGGGTTTTTGGGGATTTTGGGAAATTTTAGGAGGTTTTTCGGAAATTTTGGGGGTGTTTTGGGGCTGTTTGAGGGGGATTTGGGGTCGTTGTTGCCTCAGTGGCCACCTGGGTGGCTACAAGCAGTGCAGCTCCTCGGAGCACACCACGCTGGAGGTGCTGGGTGAGCGCGGGTTTTTGGGGGGAATTTGGGGGGTTTTGGGAATTTTGGGGGGTTTTGGGGTGTTTTGAGGTGTCAGGAGGGGGATTTGGGGGTCGTTGTTGCCTCAGTGGCCACCTGGGTGGCTACAAGCAGTGCAGCTCCTCGGAGCACACCACGCTGGAGGTGCTGGGTGAGCGCGGGTTTTTTGGGGATTTTGGGAAATTTTGGGAGGTTTTGGGAAATTTTGGGGTGTTTTGGGAAATTTTAGGAGGTTTTTCGGAAATTTTGGGGTGTTTTGGGGCTGTTTGAGGGGGATTTGGGGGTCGTTGTTGCCTCAGTGGCCACCGGGGTGGCTACAAGCAGTGCAGCTTCTCGGAGCACACCACGCTGGAGGTGCTGGGTGAGCGCGGGTTTTTGGGGGGAATTTGGGGGTTTTGGGAAATTTTGGGGTGTTTCGGGGAGGTTTGGGGTCATAGGAAGGGGGTTTGGGGGTCGTTGTTGCCCCAGTGGCCACCTGGGTGGCTACAAGCAGTGCAGCTTCTCGGAGCACACCACGCTGGAGGTGCTGGGGTGAGCGCGGGTTTTTGGGGATTTTGGGAAATTTTGGGAGGTTTTGGGAAATTTTGGGGTGTTTTGGGAAATTTTAGGAGGTTTTTCGGAAATTTTGGGGTGTTTTGGGGCTGTTTGAGGGGGATTTGGGGGTCGTTGTTGCCTCAGTGGCCACCTGGGTGGCTACAAGCAGTGCAGCTCCTCGGAGCACACCACGCTGGAGGTGCTGGGTGAGCGCGGGTTTTTGGGGGGAATTTGGGGGGTTTTGGGAAATTTTGGGGGTTTTGGGGTGTTTTGAGGTGTCAGGAGGGGATTTGGGGGTCGTTGTTGCCTCAGTGGCCACCTGGGTGGCTACAAGCAGTGCAGCTCCTCGGAGCACACCACGCTGGAGGTGCTGGGTGACTGTGGATTTTTGGGGGATTTTGGGAAATTTTGGGAGGTTTTGGGAAATTTTGGGTGTTTTGGGAAATTTTAGGAGGTTTTTCGGAAATTTTGGGGTGTTTTGGGGCTGTTTGAGGGGGATTTGGGGGTCGTTGTTGCCTCAGTGGCCACCGGGGTGGCTACAAGCAGTGCAGCTCCTCGGAGCACACCACGCTGGAGGTGCTGGGTGAGCGCGGGTTTTTGGGGGAATTTGGGGGGTTTTGGGAAATTTTGGGGTGTTTCGGGGAGGTTTGGGGTCATAGGAAGGGGTTTGGGGGTCGTTGTTGCCCCAGTGGCCACCTGGGTGGCTACAAGCAGTGCAGCTCCTCGGAGCACACCACGCTGGAGGTGCTGGGTGAGCGCGGGTTTTTGGGGGGAATTTGGGGGGTTTTGGGAAATTTTGGGGTGTTTCGGGAGGTTTGGGGTCATAGGAAGGGGGGTTTGGGGGTCGTTGTTGCCCCAGTGGCCACCTGGGTGGCTACAAGCAGTGCAGCTCCTCGGAGCACACCACGCTGGAGGTGCTGGGTGAGCGTGGATTTTGGGGGAATTTGGGGGGTTTCTGGAAATTTGGGGGGTTTGAAGGGGTTTGGAGTGAGGTTTTGGGGCTCCTGGAAGAGTGGGACCCCAATTTTGGGGCTAAACAAGGCGTTTTTTGGGTATCCAGACCCCGGTTTTTTTGGACAAAGAAGGGGATTTAGGCATCCAGGACCCCATTTTGGGGACAAAAAAGGGGATTTAGGGATCCAGGACCCCATTTTGGGGATAAAGAAGGGGATTTAGGGATCCAGGACCCCATTTTGGGGATAAAGAAGGGGTTTCTGGATATCCAGACCCCATTTTTGGGGGCTAAACAAGGCCTTTTTGGGTACCCAGACGCCATTTTTGGCATAAGGAGGGGATTTGGGTGTCTGGACCCCATTTTTGGGTACCCAGACCCCATTTTTTCGGACAAAAAAGGGGATTTAAGCATCCAGGACCCCATTTTTGGCTAAACAAGGCCTTTTTGGGTATCCAGGACCCCATTTTTGGGGCTAAACAAGCCCTTTTTGGGTATCCAGACCCCCATTTTTTTGGACAAAAAAGGGGATTTAGGCATCCAAGACCCCATTTTTGGGGATAAACAAGCCCTTTTTGGACACCCAGACCCCAATTTGAGGACAAAGAAGGGGATTTAGGCACCCAAGACCCCATTTTGGGAACAAAAAAGGGATTTAGGGATCCAGGACCCCATTTTGGGGATAAAGAAGGGGTTTCTGGATATCCAGACCCCATTTTTGGGGGCTAAACAAGGCCTTTTTGGGTACCCAGACCCCATTTTTTGGATAAAGAAGGGGATTTAGGCACCCAAGACCCCATTTTAGGGATAAAAAAGGGGATTTAAGTATCCAAAACCCCATTTTTTGGCTAAACAAGGCCTTTTTGGGTACCCAGACCCCATTTATGGGGATAAGGAGGGGATTTAGGCATCCAGGACCCCATTTTGGGGATAAAGAAGAGGTTTTTGGGTATCCAGACCCCATTTTTGGGGCTAAGGAGGGGATTTAGGCATCCAAGACCCCATTTTTGGGATGAAGAACGGGTTTTTGGGGCACTCAACCCCAATTTTTGGGGCTAAACAAGGCCTTTTTGGGTATCCAGACCCTAATTTTTTGGACAAAAAAGGGGATTTAGGCATCCAGGACCCCATTTTGGGGATAAAGAAGGGGTTTTTGGATATCCAGACTCCATTTTTGGGGCTAAACAAGGCCTTTTTGGGTACCCAGACGCCATTTTTGGGCATAAGGAGGGGATTTGGGTGTCTGGACCGCATTTTTGGGTACCCAGACCCCATTTTTTCGGACAAAAAAGGGGATTTAAGCATCCAGGACCCCATTTTTTGGCTAAACAAGGCCTTTTTGGGTATCCAGGACCCCATTTTTGGGGCTAAACAAGCCCTTTTTGGGTATCAGACCCCATTTTTTTGGACAAAAAAGGGGATTTAGGCATCCAAGACCCCATTTTTGGGGATAAACAAGCCCTTTTTGGGACACCCAGACCCCATTTTGAGGACAAAGAAGGGGATTTAGGCACCCAAGACCCCATTTTGGGACAAAAAAGGGGATTTAGGGATCCAGGACCCCATTTTGGGGATAAAGAAGGGGTTTTTGGATATCCAGACCCCGTTTTTGGGGGTAAACGAGGCCTTTTTGGGTACCCAGACCCCATTTTTTTGGATAAAGAAGGGGATTTCAGCATCCAAGACCCCATTTTAGGGATAAAAAAGGGGATTTAGGCATCCAAGACCCCATTTTGGGGACAAAAAAAGGGGATTTAAGCATCCAAGACCCCATTTTTGGGGCTAAATAAGGCCTTTTTGGGTACCCAGACCCTAATTTTTTGGACAAAGAAGGGGATTTAGGCATCCAAGACCCCATTTTGGGATAAAGAAGGGGTTTTTGGATATCCAGACTCCATTTTTTGGCTAAACAAGGCCTTTTTGGGTACCCAGATGCCATTTTTGGGCGTAAGGAGGGGATTTGGGTGTCTGGACCCCATTTTTGGGTATCCAGACCCCATTTTTTTGTACAAAGAAGGGGATTTAGGCATCCAAGACCCCATTTTTGGGGCTAAACAAGTCCTTTTTGGGACACCCAGACCCCATTTTGAGGACAAAGAAGGGGATTTAGGCATCCAAGACCCCATTTTTTGGCTAAACAAGGCCTTTTTGGGTACCCAGACCCCGTTTTTTTGGACAAAAAATGGGATTTAACCCCCCAGGACCCATTATTGAGGACAAAAAAGACAATTTAACCCCCCCAACCCCCCATTTTTTTGCCTAACGCCCCCCTTTTGCCCCCTCCCCGCGCAGAGGAGCCGCTGCTGGAGGTGCCCCCGGAGCTGTGGGCCGGCGCGGTGGCCGAGCTGCGGTGCCGCGTGCCCGACTCGTTTTGGGGACAAAAAAGGGGATTTAGGGATCCAGGACCCCATTTTGGGGACAAAAAAGGGGATTTAGGGATCCAGGACCCCATTTTGGGAATAAAGAAGGGGATTTAGGGATCCAGGACCCCATTTGGGATAAAGAAGGGGTTTTTGGATATCCAGACCCCATTTTTGGGGTAAACAAGGCCTTTTTGGGTACCCAGACCCCATTTTTTTGGACAAAAAAGGGGATTTAGGGATCCAGGACCCCATTTTGGGGATAAAGAAGGGGATTTAGGGATCCAGGACCCATTTTGGGGATAAAGAAGGGGTTTTTGGATATCCAGACCCCATTTTTGGGGGCTAAACAAGGCCTTTTTGGGTACCCAGACCCCATTTTTTTGGACAAAAAAGGGGATTTAGGCATCCAGGACCCCATTTTGGGGATAAAGAAGAGGTTTTTGGGTATCCAGACCCCATTTTTGGGGCTAAGGAGGGGATTTAGGCATCCAAGACCCCATTTTTGGGATGAAGAACGGGTTTTTGGGGCACTCCACCCCCATTTTTGGGGCTAAACAAGCCCTTTTTGGGTATTCAGACCCCATTTTGGGGTTAAAGAAAGGGATTTAGGCGCCCAAGACCCCATTTTTGGGGGTAAACAAGGCCTTTTTGGGTACCCAGACCCCATTTTTTTGGACAAAAAAGGGGATTTAGGGATCCAGGACCCCATTTTGGGGATAAAGAAGGGGTTTTTGGATATCTAGACTCCATTTTTTGGCTAAACAAGGCATTTTTGGGTACCCAGATGCCATTTTTGGGCGTAAGGAGGGGATTTTGGGTGTCTGGACCCCATTTTTGGGTATCCAGACCCCATTTTTTTGGACAAAGAAGGGGATTTAGGCATCCAAGACCCCATTTTTTTGGACAGAAAAGGGGATTTCGGCATCCAAGACCCCATTTTTTGGGGATAAGGAGGGGATTTGGGTGTCTGGACCCCATTTCTGGGGCTAAACAAGGCCTTTTTGGGTACCCAGACCCCATTTTTTAGGATAAAGAAGGGGATTTAGGCATCCAAGACCCCATTTTGGGATGAAGAACGGGTTTTTGGGGCACTCAACCCCCATTTTTGGGGCTAAACAAGCCCTTTTTGGGTATTCAGACCCCATTTTGGGGTTAAAGAAAGGGATTTAACCCCCAAGACCCCATTTTGAGGACAAAAAAGACAATTTAACCCCCCAACCCCCCATTTTTTTGCCTAACGCCCCCCTTTTGCCCCCTCCCCGCGCAGAGGAGCCGCTGCTGGAGGTGCCCCCGGAGCTGGTGGCCGGCGCGGTGGCCGAGCTGCGGTGCCGCGTGCCCGACTCGTTTTGGGGACAAAAAAGGGGATTTAGGGATCCAGGACCCCATTTTGGGGATAAAGAAGGGGATTTAGGGATCCAGGACCCCATTTTGGGGATAAAGAAGGGGATTTAGGGATCCAGGACCCCATTTTGGGGATAAAGAAGGGGATTTAGGGATCCAGGACCCCATTTTGGGGATAAAGAAGGGGTTTTTGGATATCCAGACCCCATTTTTGGGGGTAAACAAGGCCTTTTTGGGTACCCAGACCCCATTTTTTTGGACAAAAAAGGGGATTTAGGGATCCAGGACCCATTTTGGGGATAAAGAAGGGGATTTAGGGATCCAGGACCCCATTTTGGGGATAAAGAAGGGGTTTTTGGATATCCAGACCCCATTTTTGGGGGCTAAACAAGGGCCTTTTTGGGTACCCAGACCCCATTTTTTTGGACAAAAAAGGGGATTTAGGCATCCAGGACCCCATTTTGGGGATAAGAAGAGGTTTTTGGGTATCCAGACCCCATTTTTGGGGCTAAGGAGGGGATTTAGGCATCCAAGACCCCATTTTGGGATGAAGAACGGGTTTTTGGGGCACTCCACCCCCATTTTTGGGGCTAAACAAGCCCTTTTGGGTATTCAGACCCCATTTTTGGGATAAAGAAAGGATTTAGGCTCCCAAGACCCCATTTTTGGGGGTAAACAAGGCCTTTTTGGGTACCCAGACCCCATTTTTTTTGGACAAAAAAGGGGATTTAGGGATCCAGGACCCCATTTTGGGGATAAAGAAGGGGTTTTTGGATATCCAGACTCCATTTTTGGGGCTAAACAAGGCATTTTTGGGTACCCAGATGCCATTTTTGGGCGTAAGGAGGGGATTTGGGTGTCTGGACCCCATTTTTGGGTATCCAGACCCCATTTTTTTGGACAAAGAAGGGGATTTAGGCATCCAAGACCCCATTTTTTGGACAGAAAAGGGGATTTCGGCATCCAAGACCCCATTTTTTGGGGATAAGGAGGGGATTTGGGTGTCTGGACCCCATTTCTGGGGCTAAACAAGGCCTTTTTGGGTACCCAGACCCCATTTTTTAGGATAAAGAAGGGGATTTAGGCATCCAAGACCCCATTTTGGGGATAAAAAAGGGGATTTAGGCATCCAGGACCCCATTTTTTGGCTAAACAAGGCCTTTTTGGGTATCCAGACCCCGTTTTTTTTGGACAAAAAAGGGGATTTAGGCATCCAGGACCCCATTTTTTGGCTAAATGAGCCCTTTTTGGGTATCCAGGACCCCATTTTTGGGGCTAAACAAGCCCTTTTTGGGTACCCAGACCCCATTTTTTTGGACAAAAAAGGGGATTTCAGCATCCAAGACCCCATTCTTTTGACAAAAAATGGGATTTAACCCCCCAAGACCCCATTTTGAGGACAAAAAAGACAATTTAAACCCCCCCAACCCCCCATTTTTTTGCCTAACGCCCCCCTTTTGCCCCCTCCCCGCGCAGAGGAGCCGCTGCTGGAGGTGCCCCCGGAGCTGGTGGCCGGCGCGGGTGGCCGAGCTGCGGTGCCGCGTGCCCGACTCGTTTTGGGGACAAAAAAGGGGATTTAGGGATCCAGGACCCCATTTTGGGGATAAAGAAGGGGATTTAGGGATCCAGGACCCCATTTTGGGGATAAAGAAGGGGTTTTTGGATATCCAGACCCCGTTTTTGGGGGTAAACAAGGCCTTTTTGGGTACCCAGACCCCATTTTTTTGGACAAAAAAGGGGATTTAGGGATCCAGGACCCCATTTTGGGGATAAAGAAGGGGTTTTTGGATATCCAGACTCCATTTTTGGGGCTAAACAAGGCATTTTTGGGTACCCAGATGCCATTTTTGGGCGTAAGGAGGGGATTTGGGTGTCTGGACCCCATTTTTGGGTATCCAGACCCCATTTTTTTGGACAAAGAAGGGGATTTAGGCATCCAAGACCCCATTTTTTTGGACAGAAAAGGGGATTTCGGCATCCAAGACCCCATTTTTTGGGATAAGGAGGGGATTTGGGTGTCTGGACCCCATTTCTGGGGCTAAACAAGGCCTTTTTGGGTACCCAGACCCCATTTTTTAGGATAAAGAAGGGGATTTAGGCATCCAAGACCCCATTTTGGGGATAAAAAAGGGGATTTAGGCATCCAGGACCCCATTTTTTGGCTAAACAAGGCCTTTTTGGGTATCCAGACCCGTTTTTTTTGGACAAAAAAGGGGATTTAGGCATCCAGGACCCCATTTTTTGGCTAAATGAGCCCTTTTTGGGTATCCAGGACCCCATTTTTGGGGCTAAACAAGCCCTTTTTGGGTACCCAGACCCCATTTTTTTGGACAAAAAAGGGGATTTCAGCATCCAAGACCCCATTCTTTTGACAAAAAATGGGATTTAACCCCCCAGGACCCCATTTTGAGGACAAAAAAGACATTTTAACCCCCCCAACCCCCCATTTTTTTTGCCTAACGCCCCCCTTTTGCCCCCTCCCCGCGCAGAGGAGCCGCTGCTGGAGGTGCCCCCGGAGCTGGTGGCCGGCGCGGTGGCCGAGCTGCGGTGCCGCGTGCCCGACTCGTTTTGGGGACAAAAAAGGGGATTTAGGGATCCAGGACCCCATTTTGGGGATAAAGAAGGGGATTTAGGGATCCAGGACCCCATTTTGGGGATAAAGAAGGGGTTTCTGGATATCCAGACCCCATTTTTTGGGGGTAAACAAGGCCTTTTTGGGTACCCAGACCCCATTTTTTTTGGACAAAAAAGGGGATTTAGGCATCCAGGACCCCATTTTGGGGATAAAGAAGAGTTTTTGGGTATCCAGACCCCATTTTTGGGGCTAAGGAGGGGATTTAGGCATCCAAGACCCCATTTTGGGGATGAAGAACGGGTTTTTGGGGCACTCAACCCCCATTTTTGGGGCTAAACAAGCCCTTTTTGGGTATTCAGACCCCCTTTTGGGGTTAAAGAAAGGGATTTAACCCCCCAAGACCCCATTTTGAGGACAAAAAAGACAATTTAACCCCCCCAACCCCCCATTTTTTTGCCTAACGCCCCCCCTTTTGCCCCTTCCCCGCGCAGAGGAGCCGCTGCTGGAGGTGCCCCCGGAGCTGGTGGCCGGCGCGGTGGCCGAGCTGCGGTGCCGCGTGCCCGACTCGTTTTGGGGACAAAAAAGGGGATTTAGGGATCCAGGACCCCATTTTGGGGATAAAGAAGGGGTTTTTGGATATCCAGACCCCGTTTTTGGGGGTAAACGAGGCCTTTTTGGGTACCCAGACCCCATTTTTTTGGATAAAGAAGGGGATTTCAGCATCCAAGACCCCATTTTGGGGACAAAAAAAGGGGATTTAAGCATCCAAGACCCCATTTTTGGGGCTAAATAAGGCCTTTTTGGGTACCCAGACCCTAATTTTTTGGACAAAGAAGGGGATTTAGGCATCCAAGACCCCATTTTGGGATAAAGAAGGGGTTTTTGGATATCCAGACTCCATTTTTTGGCTAAACAAGGCCTTTTTGGGTACCCAGATGCCATTTTTGGGCGTAAGGAGGGGATTTGGGTGTCTGGACCCCATTTTTGGGTATCCAGACCCCATTTTTTTGGACAAAGAAGGGGATTTAGGCATCCAAGACCCCATTTTTGGGGCTAAACAAGCCCTTTTTGGGACACCCAGACCCCATTTTGAGGACAAAGAAGGGGATTTAGGCATCCAAGACCCCATTTTTGGGGCTAAACAAGCCCTTTTTGGGTACCCAGACCCCATTTTTTTGGACAAAAAAGGGGATTTCAGCATCCAAGACCCCATTCTTTTGACAAAAAATGGGATTTAACCCCCCAGGACCCCATTTTGAGGACAAAAAAGACAATTTAACCCCCCCAACCCCCCATTTTTTTGCCTAACGCCCCCCTTTTGCCCCCTCCCCGCGCAGAGGAGCCGCTGCTGGAGGTGCCCCCGGAGCTGGTGGCCGGCGCGGTGGCCGAGCTGCGGTGCCGCGTGCCCGACTCGTGCCCCCGGCACCGGCCCCGCGTGCGCTGGGAGGGCGCCCAGGAGCTTCCAGAAGCTTCCGAGCGGGAGTCGCGCGAGGACGCGGCCGGCGCCGGCTCCGTGGTGGCCCGGCTGCGCTTCCGGCCGCGGCGCCAGGACGGTGGCCACCGGGTCACCTGCCAGGTGACGCTGCCCAACGCCAGCCTGGCCTTCGCCGCCGGAGTGGCCCTGGATGTGCAGTGTGAGTGGGGGGGAGGGGTGGGGGTACGGCTGGAGGGGAGCTGGGGGCACCTGGGGGACACCTGGGGGCACCTGGGCACACCTGGGCACAGCTGGGGGGCACCTGGGGGCACCTGGAGGGCACCTGGGGGACACCTGGGGGGCACCTGGGCACACCTGGGGGGCACCTGGAGGGGAGCTGGGGGCAACCTGGGGGCACCTGGAGGGCACCTGGGGGCACCTGGAGGGCACCTGGAGGGGAGCTGGGGGCACCTGGGGGCACCTGGGCACACCTGGGGGCAGCTGGGGGGCACCTGGAGTGGACCTGGGAGCACCTGGGGGCACCTGGGAGCACCTGGAGGGGAGCTGGGCACACCTCGGGGGCACCTGGTGGCACCTGGAGGGCACCTGGAGGGGAGCTGGGGGCACCTGGGGAGGAATGGGGCACACCTGGGCACACCTGGAGGGGACCTGGGGCACCTGAGCCCCTTCCCACTCACCTGGGGGGGTCCTGGGGTGTCCTGGGGGCTCCTGGGGGGTTCCTGGCCCTTCCCTGCTCACCTGGGGAGGTTCTGGGGGCACCTGGGCGCACCTGGGGGGCACCTGAGCCCCTCCCCGCTCACCTGAGGAGCTTCTGGGGGGGGTCCTGGGGGCTCCTGGCTGCTTCCTGCCCCTCCCTCAGACCCCTCCCCCTCACCTGAGCCCCTCCCTGCTCACCTGGGGGGGGTCCTGGAGGGTCCTGGGAATGTTCTGGAGGGTCCTGGGAGGTTCTGGGGGGTCCTGGGGGCACCTGGGGGGTACCTGGGGGGTACCTAGAGGGCACCTGGGGGCACCTGAGCGCACCTGGGGGGTCCTGGGGGCACCTGGAGGGCACCTGGGGGGTACCTAGAGGGCACCTGGGGGCACCTGAGCCCCTCCCCACTCACCTGGGGGGGGTCCTGGGGAGGTCCTGGGGAGGTTCTGGGGGGTCCTGGGGGCACCTGGGGGGTACCTAGAGGGCACCTGGGCGCAGCTGGGCGCACCTGAGCCCCTCCCCGCTCACCTGGGGAGCTTCTGGGGATGTTCTGGGGGCTCCTGGGGGGTTCCTGGCCCTTCCCCGCTCACCTGGGGAGGTCCTGGGGAGGCTCTGGGGGGTCCTGGGGGCACCTGGGGACACCTGGGGGGTACCTAGAGGGGACCTGGGGACACCTGGAGGGCACCTGGGCACACCTGGAGGGCACCTGGGGGGTATCTGAGCCCCTCCCCGCTCACCTGGGGAGGTTCTGGGGGGTCCTGGGGGATCCTGGGCACACCTGGAGGGCACCTGGGGGGTACCTGAGCCCCTCCCCCCTCACCGGGGGATGTTCTGGGGGGGGTTCCTGGGGGCTCCTGGGAGCTTCTCCCGGCCCCTCCCCCCTCACCTGAGCCCCCTCCCCCCTCACCTGTCCCCTCTCCCCCCCCCCCCCAGACGAGCCGCAGGTGCTGGAGGTGTCGGGCCCCGGGGAGGCTCTGGAGGGGTCCCCGGTGGATTTGGGGTGCTGGGCCGAGGGCCGCCCCCCCCCGCTGCTCTCGTGGTTCCGGGGGCCGCAGGTGCTGCGCGAGGAGCCGGGGGCCACCTCGCTGCCGCTGCACCTGGCCCAGGTGAGCCCCGGCGACAGCGGCACCTACACCTGCGTGGCCGAGAACCGGCACGGCCGCCACAACCGGAGCCTCGAGCTGCACGTGGCCTGTGAGAGACGCACCTGGGCGGGGGGGGGGGGGTACCTGGGGGGGAGCTGGGGGGCACCTGGGGGGCACCTGGGGGAGTTTGGGAGGTTTGGGGGGGATTTGGGGGCGTCTGGAGGCACCTGGGGGGCACCTGGGGAGTTTGGGGGGTTTGGGGGGGGATTTGGGGGCATCTGGAGGCACCTGGGGGGTACCTGGGGGGGTTTGGGGGAGTCTGGAGGCACCTGGGGGGCACCTGGGGGGGTTTGGGAGGGTTTGGGGGTACCTGGGGGGCACCTGGGGGAGTTTGGGGGCACCTGGGGGGTACCTGGGGGGATTTGGGGGAGTCTGGAGGCACCTGGGGGGGAGCTGGGGGGGTTTGGGAGGGTTTGGGGGTACCTGGGGGGCACCTGGGGGCACCTGGGGGGGATATCGGGGTCACACCTGGGGGGCACCGGGCGTCACACCTGGGGCACACCTGGGGCACACCTGGGGCTCACCGGGGCACACCTGGGGCCACATCCAGAGCCACACCTGGGGCTCACCTGGGCACACCTGGGGCACACCTGGGGCTCACCTGGGCACACCTGGGGCACACCTGGGCACACCTGGGGCACACCTGGGCACACCTGGGGCCACATCCAGAGCCACACCTGGGGCACACCTGGGCACACCTGGGGCACACCTGGGGCTCACCTGGGCACACCGGTACCACACCCAATGCCACACCTGGGGTCACACCTGCGCACACCTGAGGTGCCCCCCGCGCCCCCCGCAGACGCGCCGCGGGCGCCGGTGCTGAACGGCTCGCTGTGGGTGCTGGCCGGGGACCCGCTGAGCCTCACCTGCGGCGCCTCGAGCCACCCCGCGCCCATCGTGACGCTCGCCCGCGGGCGGCGAGTGGTGGCCACGGCCGTGTACGAGCCCCGCGTGAGCCTGGAGGTGGCGGCGGCCGCGCCCGAGGACGCCGGGGAGTACCTGTGCCGCGCCGAGAGAACCAGCACGGCGAGAGCAGCCTGGCCTTCAACGTCACCGTGGAGTGTGGGTTTGGGGGGGAAAAAGGGGGATTTGGGGGAAAAAAAGGGGGATTTTGGGAAAAAATGGGATTTGGGGGGAAAAAAATGGAGAGTTTAGGGGAAAAAAGGGGAAAAAAGGGGGATTTTGGGGGGGCTAAAGCACGGCGAGAGCAGCCTGGCCTTCAACGTCAGCGTGGAGTGTGGGTTTGGGGGGAAAAAGGGGGATTTGGGGGAAATAATGGGGAAAAAAAGGGGATTTTGGGGATGAAAAATGGGGGTTTGGGGGGAAAAATGGGGATTTTGGGGGGGTTTTGGGGTTAAAAAAGGGGGAAAAAAAGGGGATGTAGGGGGATGTTTGGGGGAAAAAAAGGGGGGTTTGGGGAGGAAAAAGGGGATTTAGGGGGTTTTTTTGGGGGAGAAAAGGGATTTTGGGGAAAAATGGGGGTTTGGGGAAGAAAAAAGGGGGGTTTTGGGGATGAAAAATGGGGGAAAAAGGGGGCTTTTGGGGGAAGAAACGGGGAGTTTGGAGGGAAAAAAGGGGACAAAAAAGGGGATTTTGGGGAAAAAAAGGGATTTTGGGGAGGATAAAGCACAGCGAGAGCAGCCTGGCCTTCAACGTCAGCGTGGAGTGTGGGTTTGGGGGGAAAAAGGGGGATTTGGGGGAAAAAAAAGGGGATTTTGGGGGGATAAAGGACGGTGAGAGCAGCCTGGCCTTCAACGTCAGCGTGGAGTGTGGGTTTGGGGGGAAAAAGGGGGATTTGGGGGAAAAAAAGGGGATTTTGGGAAAAAATGGGGATTTGGGGGGAAAAAAAATGGAGAGTTCAGGGGAAAAGAAAAGGGGGGAAAAAAGGGGGATTTTGGGGGGATAAAGCACGGCTGAGAGCAGCCTGGCCTTCAACGTCAGCGTGGAGTGTGGGTTTGGGGGGAAAAAAGGGGGATTTGGGGGAAAAAAAGGGGATTTTGGGAAAAAAAATGGGGATTTGGGGGGAAAAAAATGGAGAGTTTAGGGGAAAAAAAGGGGAAAAAGGGGGATTTTGGGGGGCTAAAGCACGGCGAGAGCAGCCTGGCCTTCAACGTCAGCGTGGAGTGGTGGGTTTGGGGGGAAAAAGGGGGATTTGGGGGAAAAAAAGGGGATTTTGGGAAAAAAATGGGGATTTGGGGGGAAAAAAAATGGAGAGTTCAGGGGAAAAAGAAAAGGGAAAAAGGGGGATTTTGGGGGGATAAAGCACGGCGAGAGCAGCCTGGCCTTCAACGTCAGCGTGGAGTGTGGGTTTGGGGGGAAAAAGGGGGATTTGGGGGAAATAATGGGGAAAAAAAGGGGATTTTGGGGATGAAAAATGGGGGGTTTGGGGGAAAAATGGGGATTTTGGGGGGTTTTGGGGTTAAAAAAAGGGGGAAAAAAGGGGATGTAGGGGGATGTTTGGGGGAAAAAAAGGGGGGTTTGGGGAGGAAAAAAGGGGATTTAGGGGGTTTTTTTGGGGAAAAAAGGGGGATTTTTGGGGAAAAATGGGGGTTTGGGGAAGAAAAAAGGGGGGTTTTGGGGATGAAAAATGGGGGAAAAAGGGGGCTTTTGGGGGAAGAAACGGGGAGTTTGGAGGGAAAAAGGGGACAAAAAAGGGGATTTTGGGGGAAAAAAAGGGATTTTGGGGAGGATAAAGCACAGCGAGAGCAGCCTGGCCTTCAACGTCAGCGTGGAGTGTGGGTTTGGGGGAAAAAGGGGGATTTGGGGGAAAAAAAGGGGATTTTGGGAAAAAAATGGGGATTTGGGGGGAAAAAAAATGGAGAGTTTAGGGGGAAAAAAAAGGGGGAAAAAGGGGGATTTTGGGGGGCTAAAGCACGGCGAGAGCAGCCTGGCCTTCAACGTCAGCGTGGAGTGTGGGTTTGGGGGGAAAAAAGGGGGATTTGGGGGAAAAAAAAGGGGATTTTGGGGAAAAAAAATGGGGATTTGGGGGGAAAAAAATGGAGAGTTCAGGGAAAAAAGGGGAAAAAGGGGGATTTTGGGGGGATAAAGCACGGCGAGAGCAGCCTGGCCTTCAACGTCAGCGTGGAGTGTGGGTTTGGGGGGGAAAAAGGGGGATTTGGGGGAAATAATGGGGAAAAAAGGGGATTTTGGGGATGAAAAAATGGGGGTTTGGGGGGAAAAATGGGGATTTTGGGGGGTTTTGGGGTTAAAAAAAGGGGGAAAAAAGGGGATGTAGGGGGATGTTTGGGGAAAAAAAGGGGGGTTTGGGGAGGAAAAAGGGGATTTAGGGGGTTTTTTTTTTGGGGGAAAAAGGGGGATTTTGGGGAAAAAATGGGGGTTTGGGGAAGAAAAAAGGGGGGTTTTGGGGATGAAAAATGGGGGAAAAAGGGGCTTTTGGGGGAAGAAACGGGGAGTTTGGAGGGAAAAAGGGGACAAAAAAGGGGATTTTGGGGAAAAAAAGGGATTTTGGGGAGGATAAAGCACAGCGAGAGCAGCCTGGCCTTCAACGTCAGCGTGGAGTGTGGGTTTGGGGGAAAAAGGGGGATTTGGGGGAAAAAAAGGGGATTTTGGGGGGATAAAGGACGGTGAGAGCAGCCTGGCCTTCAACGTCAGCGTGGAGTGTGGGGTTTGGGGGGAAAAAGGGGGATTTGGGGGGGAAAAAAAGGGAAAGAAAGGGGATTTGGGGGATGAAAAATGGGGGTTTGGGGAGGAAAAAGGGGATTTTAGGGGAAAAAACAGGGATTTTGGGGGTCCCGGGGTGCCCTTTTTTGGGGTTATCTCCCCCCTAACCTCCCCCCGGTGCCCCCGCAGACCCCCTGGGTGCCATTTTGGGGGTCCCGGGTCCCTTTTTTGGGGTTATCTCCCCCTGTATCCCCCTAACTCCCCCCCTGATGCCCCCCCTGTCCCCCCCGGTGTCATTTGGGGGGTCCCGGGGTCCCTTTTTGGCTCCCCCGGTGCCATTTGGGGGGTCTCGGGTGCCCTTTTTTGGGGTTATCCCCCCTGTACCCCCCTGGCACCCCCCTAACCCCCCTCCCCCGATGCCATTTCGGGGGTCCCGGGTGCCTTTTTGGCTCCCCCGGTGCCATTTGGGGGGTCCCGGGTGCCCTTTTTTGGGGTCATCTCCCCCCTAACCCCCCCCCCTCCGGTGCCCCCGCAGACCCCCCGGTGCCATTTGGGGGGTCCCAGGTGCCCTTTTTTGGGGTCATCTCCCCCCTAACCCCCCCTGCCCCGGTGCCCCCGCAGACCCCTGCTGCCCGAGTCCCGCTGTGCCCCTGATGCCCCCCTGTCCCCCCCAGTGCCATTTCGGGGGTCCCGGGTGCCCTTTTTGGCTCCCCCAGTGCCATTTCGGGGGTCCCGGGTGCCCTTTTTTGGCTCCCCCAGTGCCATTTGGGGGGTCCCGGGTCCCTTTTTTGGCTCCCCCAGTGCCATTTGGGGGGTCTCGGGTGCCCTTTTTTGGGGTTATCTCCCCCCTGACCCCCCTCCCCCGGTGCCCCCCGCAGACTCCCCGGTGCCATTTGGGGGGTCCCGGGTGCCCTTTTTGGGGTCATCTCCCCCCTAACCCCCTGCCCCGGTGCCCCCGCAGACCCCCCGGTGCTGCTGCCCGAGTCCCGCTGTGCCCCCGGTGCCATTTGGGGGATCTCGGGTGCCCTTTTTGGCTCCCCCCGGTGCCATTTGGGGGGTCCCGGGCTGCCCTTTTTGGCTCCCCCGGTGCCATTTGGGGGGTCCCGGGTGCCCTTTTTTGCCCCTGACCCCCCCCCCCGGTGCCCCCGCAGACCCCCCGGTGCTGCTGCCCGAGTCCCGCTGTGCCCCCGGTGCCATTTGGGGGGTCCCGGGTGCCCTTTTTGGCTCCCCCGGTGCCATTTGGGGGGTCCCGGGTGCCCTTTTTTGCCCCTGACCCCCCCCCCCCGGTGCCCCCGCAGACCCCCCGGTTGCTGCTGCCCGAGTCCCGCTGTGCCCCGGCCGGGGACGGCGCTCGCTGCGTGTGCGCGGCCGTGGCGGTGCCGCCGCCCTCGGTGGCTTTCGAGCTGCCCTCGCTGAACGCCACCGTGGCCGAGGGCCACCGCGACTTCGCCCTGACTGGCCCGGGGGGCTCCGGGGCCGTGTCGGGGGTGCTGACGCTGCGCGGGAGCCTCGAGCCCCGGCTCGCCGTGGTGTGCGCGGCCCGCAACGGGCACGGGGCAGCGCGGGCACAGCTGCGCTTCCACCACCCGGGTGAGGGGCACACCTGGGGGTACCTGGGGGGCACCTGGGGGGGTCTGGGGGGTACCTGGGGGTACCTGGGGGGCACCTCGGGGGGTCTGGGGGTACTTGGGGGGCATCTGGGGGGTCTGGGGGGCATCTGGGGGGTGCCTGGGGGGGTCTGGGGGTACCTGGGGGGCACCTGGGGGGCACTTCGGGGGGTCTGGGGGTACCTGGGGGGCACCTGGGGAGTACCTGGGGGGTCTGGGGGGGTCCGGGGGGCATCTGGCGGGGTCTGAGAGGGTCTGGGGGGCTCTGGGGGGGTCTGGGGGGCACCTGGGGGTACCTGGGGGGCACCTGGGGGGGTCTGGGGGTACCTGGGGGGGCACCTGGGGGGGTCGGGGGGTACCTGGCGGGGTCCTGAGAGGGTCTGGGGGGCACCTGGGGGGGGTCTGGGGGGGTCTGGGGAGCAGCTGGGGGGGTCTGGGGGGCACCTGGGGGGCACCTGGACAACTACTGGGCACATCTGGGGGGTACCTGGGGGGTTCTGGGGGGTCTGGGGGGCACCTGGGGGGGTCTTGGGGCACCTGGGCGGGTCTGGGAGGCAGCTGGGGAGGTCTGGGCACACCTGGGGGGTACCTGGGGGGGGTCTGGGGGCACCTGGGGGGCCTGGGGGGGGCCCTGGGGGGGGTCTGGGGGGGGTCTGGGGGGCATCTGAGGGGGTCTGGGGGGCACCTGGGGGGGTCTGGAGGGGTCTGGGGGGCACCAGGGAGGGTCTTGGAGGGCAGCTGGGGGGGTCTGGGGGGCACCTGGGCGCACCTGGGGGGCACCTGGACCCACTACTGGGCACACCTGGGGGGTACCTGGGGGGGTGTGGGGGCACCTGGGGGGCACCTGAGGGGTCTGGGGGGCACCTGGGGGGGTCTGGGGGCACCGGGGGGACACCTGGGCCACTACTGGGCACACCTGGGGGGGTCTGGGGGCCACCTGAGGTCACCTGGGGCACACCTGGGCACACCTGGGCACACCTGGGCGCTGTCCCTGCGGGCCATCGGTGCCACCTCTGCCCCCCCCCCCCCAGCAGGGGGTGGGGCTGGGGGCGTGGCGAGCGTGGCGAGCGTGGCGATAGCCACGGCTCGGTGCCAGCCCCTCCCCCAGCCCGTGCCGCTGACGCTGCCCCTCCCCCACCCCCCCCCGTGTGCCCCTCCCCCAGCCGGGCTAGTGTGGGCCAAGGTGGGCCCGGTCGGGGCCGTGGTGGCTTTCGCCGTGGTCATCGCCCTCGTCTGCTACGTCAGCCAGAGCCGCCGCAAGTGAGCCCCGCCCCCCGCCGGCCACGCCCACCGGGGGGCCACGCCCACCTGAGGAGGGCCTGGGATGGGGGGGGGAGGGGGAGGGGGATGGCGGGGAGGCCACGCCCACTGGGAGGCCACGCCCACCCAGATAGGCCACACCCCGTTTAGGCCACGCCCACTTGAAGCCACGCCCACCCGAGAGTCACACCCCATTTAAGCCACGCCCCGTTTAGACCACGCCCACTTAAGAAACCACGCCCAGCCTGAGATGCCACACACAGATAGGCCACACCCCATTTAGGCCACGCCCACTTTAAGCCACACCCACCTCAAGAGGTCACACCCCATTTAAGCCACGCCCAGATAGGCCGCACCCGGTTTAAGCCACGCCCAATGGGAGGCCACGCCCCGTTTAGGCCACGCCCACTTGAAAAGCCACGCCCACCCTGAGATGTCACGCCCAGATAGGCCACGCCCGTTTACGCCACACCCAGTTGAGGCCACACCCACCCCAAAAAGGCCACACCCCGTTTAGGCCACGCCCACTTGAAGCCACACCCACCTCAAGAGGTCACACCCCGTTTAAGCCACGCCCAGACAGGCCACACCCCGTTTAGGCCACGCCCACCCAGACCACGCCCGTTTAGGCCACGCCCACCCCAAGAGGTCACCACCCCCGTTTTAAACCACGCCCAGATAGGCCACGCCCCCTTCAGAAGCCACGCCCAGATAGGCCACGCCCACTTGAAGACACGCCCACATCAAGAGGTCACACCCCCTTTAGGCCACGCCCACCTGGGGGGAACAACCAATGAATCAATGGGGGGGGGGGGGGTGGAGGCCACGCCTGCTTTAAGCCACGCCCATTATGAGCACACGCCCATTTAGGCCACGCCCCCTTGGAACACCCCCCCCCCCCCCAGCGACCACACCCCTGATTAGGCCATGCCCACCGGGGGAGGAACCAATGAGCACATCGGGGGAGGCCACGCCCCACTTGGAAGCCACGCCCCCGCGACCCACACCCATTTAGGCCACGCCCACTTGTAGGCCACGCCCACCACAGAGCCCCCGCCCCATTTAGGCCACGCCCACGTGGGAGGAACCAATTATCACCTCTGTGAAGCCACGCCCACTATAAGGAGACCCCCCCATTTAGGCCACGCCCACTCTGAGGCCGCACCCGCTTTGAAGCCACGCCCCGAGGGCGCCACCCCCGTTTAGGCCACGCCCACCTGGAGGACCAACCAATGAGCGCCTCCGGGAGGCCACGCCCACTTGGGAAAAGCCACACCCACCTCTAGAAGCCACACCCATTTAGGCCACGCCCATCACAGAGGCCACACCCCCATTCAGGCCACGCCCACTTGGAGGCCACGCCCACCTATAGAGACCACACCCATTTAGGCCACGCCCCCTCCAAGCCCCGCCCACGGGGGGGGGTGGGGGGGGGGGGTCAGGATTTGGGCGTGGGCCGGGGTCAAAGGTGACGAGGCCCCGCCCCTGCAGGAAGGCGGCGGGAAGCCCCGAGGTGACCCCGGTGACCCCGGCGGGGGGGGCGCGAGCCGGAGCCACGCCCACTGCAGGTGAGGGGGGGTGGGGGAGGGGTCCCTTTTTTTGGGGGGGGGGGGGGGCGGGGGCGAGCTCCAGGTGACCCCTGGGTGACCCCGGGGTGACCCCGGGGTGACCTCGCCCCTCCCCCCCAGGCGCGGTGGCTGGGGGGGTTTGGGGGATCCTGGGGGGGCCTGGAGGGTTCTGGGGGGCACCTGGGGGGTACCTGGGGGATCTGGGGGGCTCCTGGGGGATCTGGGGGGGTCTGGAGGGGTTTGGGCGGCACCTGGGGGGTACCTGGGGGATCTGGGGGGCTCCTGGGGGATCTGGGGGGGTCTGGAGGGGTTTGGGCGGCACCTGGGGGGTACCTGGGGGGGTCTGGGGGGCTCCTGGGGGATCTGGGGGGATCTGGAGGGGTTTGGGGGGCACCTGGGGGGCACCTGGGGCCACTTGGGCCACTACTGGGCACACCTGGGGACATCTGGGCACACCTGGGGGGATCTGGGGGACACCTGGGCCACTACTGGGCACACCTGGGGGTACCTGGGGGGGTTCTGGAGGGCACCTGGGGGGCACCTGGGGGGCTCTAGGGGGTACCTGGGGGGTCTGGGGGTACCTGGGGGGCACCTGGGGGGTAGCTGGGGGCACCTGGGCCACTACTGGGCACACCTGGGGGGATCTGGGCACACCTGAGGGCATCTGGGGGCACCTGGGGGTATCTGGGGGGAGTGGGGGGCACCTGGGGGTATCTGGGGGGCACCTGGGGACACCTGGGGGACACCTGGGGGGCACCTGGGGACATCTGGGCACACCTGGGGGTACCTGGGGGGTACCTGGGGGGTACCTGGGGGCACCTGGAGGGATCTGGGGGACACCTGGGCCACTACTGGGCACACCTGGGGGTACCTGGGGGGGTTCTGGAGGGCACCTGGGGGGCACCTGGGGGGCTCTAGGGGGCACCTGGGGGTACCTGGGGGTACCTGGGGGGCACCTGGGGGGTACCTGGGGGCACCTGGGTCACTACTGGGCACACCTGGGGGGATCTGGGGGCACCTGGGGGTGTCTGGGGGTATCTGGGGGGGGGTCTGGGGGCACCTGAGGGTACCTGGGGGCAGCTGGGCCACTACTGGGCACACCTGGGAACATCTGGGCACACCTTGGGGGTATCTGGGGGGCACCTGGGGGTGTCTGGGGGCACCTGGGGGTGTCTGGGGGTACCTGGCGGGGGTCTGGGGGTATCTGGGGGGAGTGGGGGGCACCTGGGGGGGTCTGGAGGGGTGGCCTCCAGGTGACCTCCAGGTGACCCCCGGGTGACCCCCGGGTGCCCCCGCCCCTCCCCCCCCAGGCGCGGTGGCTGCGCGGGGCCGTGGGGCGCTGGGCGCTGGGGGTGGGGGAGGGGCCGGGGGCCGCCCCCCGAGCCCGCCCCTCCCCCCAAGAGCCCGCGGGGCCCCCCCGAGGAGCCCCCGGAGTACGCCGAGATCCGCGTCAAGTGACCACGCCCACCGGGACAACGCCCACCCGGGCCTGGCCACGCCCACCCCGGTCCTGGCCACGCCCACTCCCTTCTGGATGTGCTCGTCCCCATCCTGGCCACGCCCACCTGGTCCTGGCCACGCCCACCTGACCCTGACCACGCCCACACCCTCGTGGCCACGCCCACCTGGTACTGGCCACGCCCACTTGTTCCTGGCCACACCCATCTGCTCTTGACCACGCCCACCCCATCCTGACCTTGGCCACCCCCGCCATTGGCCACGCCCACCCCTCCATTGGCCACGCCCACCCGATCCGGACCACGTGCCACCAAATCCAGGCCACGCCCACCTGTTCCTGGCCACGCCCATCCCAGCCTGGCCACGCCCCGCAGCCTTCTGGCCACGCCCGGCCGATCCTGGACACGCCCACTCCCTCATGGCCACGCCCACCCCAATCGTGGTCACGCCCACTCCCTCCGCTGACCACGCCCACCCCTCCGCTGACCACGCCCACCCCTCCATTGGCCACGCCCACTCCCTCCTGGCCATGCTCACCCCTCCACTGGCCACGCCCATCTTCTTATGGCCACGCCCACTCCCTCCTGGCCACGCCCACCTGTCAATGGCCACGCTCATATCCTGGCCACGCCCACCTGTCAGTGGCCACGGCCACATCACCCTGGCCACGCCTACCATATTCAGGCCACGCCCACATCACCCTGGCCACGCCCACTCCCTCCTGGCCACGCCCACCCCGCCCCTCCGGGCAGGCCCCGCCCCCTCCGTCGTTAATTATTTATTGCCCCTCATTAACGCCCCCCGCCGTGACCTTTGACACCCCCCCCCCCCCCCCCCCCAATAAACCGGACGTGCCCCAAGGGGCTCCTGGGGCCCATTTGGGGGGATTTGGGGGGATTTTTTGGGGATTTTTGGGGATTTTGAGGGTTTGAGGGATTTTTTGGGGAATTTTGGGGGATTTTTAAAGAATTTTGGGGCTTGGGGGGATTTTTTGGGAATTTTGGGGGGATTTTTTTGGGAATTTTGGGGGATTTTTTGGGGAATTTTGGCGGGATTATTTTGGGGATATTTTTGGAATTTTGGGGGATTTTTTGGGAATATTTTGGGAATTTTGGGGGAGATTTTTTTGAATTTTGGGGGATTTTTTTATTATTATTTTTTGGGAATTTTGGGGGACTTTTGGGGATATTTTTTGGGTTTTCAGGGTATTTTTTTGGGAATTTTGGGGGACTTTTAAAATTATTTTTTGGGAATTTTGGGGGATTTTTTTGGGAATTTTTGGGATATTTTTGGGAATTTTGGGGGGATTTTTTGGGGAAATTTTGGGGGATTTTTTTGGGGCTATGTTGGGAATTTTGGAAATTCTGGGGGAATTTTTGGGGACATTTTTGGGAATTTTGGGGATTTTTTGGGGGTTATTTTGAGGTTCTCGGGGGAGTTTTTTGCGGGATATTTTTGGGAGATTTTGGAGGGATTTTCTCCGGGATGTTTTTGGGGGGGATTTTGGGGAAATTTGGGGGATTTTGGGGGTGATTTTTTGGGGGGGGGAATTTTGGGGCATTTCCTTTTTTCTGAATTTTTTTGGGGTGAAAATTGAAGGAAATTTTGGGGGGGGGGATTTTTTGGGGATTTTTTTTTGGTTTTTAAAGAATTTATTTTGTGGAAATTTTGGGATTTTTTGGGAGATTCTTTTTTCTCATTTTCGGGGGGGTTTTTGGCGGGATTTTTTTTGGGCATTTTTGGGAGTTTCCGGGACTTTCTGGGGGTTTCTGGGGCTGCCCCCGGCGCTTTTTTTCCGGCTTTTTCCCAACATTTCCCAATTCCACCGGGATTTTCCTCCTCTATTTCCCGCTCCAATTCCCCAATTTTCCCCTTTTTTCCCCCACTTTTTCCCCTTTCCCCCCCAATTTTCCCCCTTTTTTCCCCCCAATTTTTCCCCTTTTTCCCCCACTTTTCTTCCCCTTTTTCCCCAATTTTCCCCCTTTTCCCCCCAGTTTTCCCCGATTTCCCCAATTTCCCCCCATTTCTCCCCATTTTCCATCTTTTCTCCCAATTTTCCCTCTTTTCTCCCCGTTTTCCCCCCCAATTTCCCCATTTTCCCCTCTTTTTCCCCCATTTTCCCCTCCAGAACTCCCCAATTTTCCCATTTTCCCCTCTTTTCTCCCCAATTTCCCCTTTTCCCCCCTCTTTTCTCCCAATTTCCCCTCTTTCCTCCCCAATTTCCCTTTTCACCCCCTCTTTTCTCCCCATTTTCCTGTCCAGAACTCCCAATTTTCCTGTTTTCCCCTCTTTTCTCCCAATTTCCCCTTTTCCCCCCTTTTCTCCTAATTTTCCCAATTTCCCCTCTTTTCTCCCCAATTTCCCTCCTTCTCCCCGTTTTCCCGTCCAGAACTCCCAATTTTCCTGTTTTCCCCTCTTTTCTCCCCAATTTTCCCAATTTCCCCTCTTTTCTCCCCAATTTTCCCAATTTCCCCTCTTTTCTCCCATTCTCCCCTCCACAACTCCCCAATTTCTCCCAATTTCCCCTCTTTTCTCCCCAATTTCCCCATTCCCCCCCAATTTTCCCCATTTCCCCTCTTTCCCCCCCCATTCTCTCCTCCAGAACTCCCCATTTTCCCCTCTTTTCTCCCAATTTCCCCTCTTTTCTCCCCGTTTTCCCCTCCGCAACTCCCAATTTTCCCAATTTCCCCTCTTTTCTCCCCGTTTTCCCCCTCCGCAACTCCCAATTTTCCCAATTTCCCCTCTTTTCTCCCCAATTTCTCCCAATTTCCCCTCTTTCCCCCCATTCTCCCCTCCACAACTCCCCAATTTTTCCCAATTTCCCCTCTTTTCCCCCCAATTTCCCCATTCCCCCCCCCAATTTTCCCAATTTCCCCTCTTTCCCCCCCATTCTCCCCTCCAGAACTCCCCAATTTCCCCTCTTTTCTCCCCAATTTCCCCTTTTCCCCCATTTCTCCCCATTTTCCCTCTTTTCTCCCAATTTCCCCTCTTTTCTCCCCGTTTTCCCCCTCCGCAACTCCCAATTTTCCCAATTTCCCCTCTTTTCTCCCCAATTTCTCCCAATTTCCCCTCTTTCCCCCCATTCTCCCCTCCACAACTCCCCAATTTTTCCCAATTTCCCCTCTTTTCCCCCCAATTTCCCCATTCCTCCCCCAATTTTCCCAATTTCCCCTCTTTCCCCCCCATTCTCCCCTCCAGAACTCCCCAATTTCCCCTCTTTTCTCCCCAATTTCCCCTTTTCCCCCATTTCTCCCCATTTTCCCCTCTTTTCTCCCAATTTCCCCTCTTTTCTCCCCGTTTTCCCCTCCGCAACTCCCAATTTTCCCAATTTCCCCTCTTTCCCCCCATTCTCCCCTCCACAACTCCCAATTTTCCCAATTTCCCCTCTTTTCTCCCCAATTTCTCCCAATTTCCCCTCTTTTCCCCCATTCTCCCCTCCACAACTCCCCAATTTTTCCCAATTTCCCCTCTTTTCCCCCCAATTTCCCCATTCCTCCCCCAATTTTCCCAATTTCCCCTCTTTCCCCCCCATTCTCCCCTCCAGAACTCCCCATTTTCCCCTCTTTTCTCCCCAATTTCCCCTTTTCCCCCATTTCTCCCCATTTTCCCTCTTTTCTCCCAATTTCCCCTCTTTTCTCCCCGTTTTCCCCTCCGCAACTCCCAATTTTCCCAATTTCCCCTCTTTTCTCCCCAATTCTCCCAATTTCCCCTCTTTCCCCCCATTCTCCCCTCCACAACTCCCAATTTTCCCAATTTCCCCTCTTTTCTCCCCAATTTCTCCCAATTTCCCCTCTTTCCCCCCATTCTCCCCTCCACAACTCCCAATTTTCCCAATTTCCCCTCTTTTCTCCCCAATTTCCCCCTTTCCCCCCTCTTTTCTCCCAATTTTCCCAATTTCCCCTCTTTTCTCCCCATTTTCCCCTCCAGAACTCCCCAATTTCCCCTTTTCCCCCATTTCTCCCAATTTCCCCTCTTTTCCCCCATTCTCCCCTCCACAACTCCCCAATTTTTCCCAATTTCCCCTCTTTTCTCCCCAATTTCTCCCAATTTCCCCTCTTTCCCCCCATTCTCCCCCTCCACAACTCCCAATTTTCCCAATTTCCCCTCTTTTCTCCCCCATTTCTCCCAATTTCCCCTCTTTTCCCCCATTCTCCCCTCCACAACTCCCCAATTTTTCCCAATTTCCCCTCTTTTCCCCCCAATTTCCCCTCTTTTCTCCCCAATTTCTCCCAATTTCCCCTCTTTTCCCCCATTCTCCCCTCCACAACTCCCCAATTTTCCCAATTTCCCCTCTTTTCTCCCCAATTTTCCCAATTTCCCCTCTTTCCCCCCATTCTCCCCTCCACAACTCCAAATTTTCCCAATTTCCCCTCTTTTCTCCCCAATTTTCCCAATTTCCCCTCTTTTCCCCCCAATTTCCCCATTCCCCCCCAATTTCTCCCAATTTCCCCTCTTTCCCCCCCATTCTCCCCTCCACAACTCCCCAATTTTTCCCAATTTCCCCTCTTTTA
>NW_025963370.1:0-30146 GCF_020740725.1 Corvus hawaiiensis
GGGAAAGGGATCCAGGATTGGGATCGGGGAAAGGGATCTGGGATCTGGGATCAGGAAAAGGGATCCAGAACTGGGATCGGGAAAAGGGATCTGGGAAAGGGATCTGGGATTGGGATCAGGGTCAGGGAAAGGGATCTGGGATGGGTTTGGGGGAGATTTTGGGGATCCCCAAATTCCCATTTTTCCCAGGGGATTTTGGGATCCCGGAATTCCCGTTTTCCCCCAGGAGATCTGGGATCCAGTACAGGGATCTGGCGGGATCTGAGGGGGATCTTGGGATCCCAAAATTCCCCAAAATTCCCATTTTTTTTCTAGGGGATCTGAGTAGATTTGGGGTGGATTTGGGGGGATTTTGGGATCCCAGAATTCCCATTTTTTTCCGGGGATTTGGGGATCCCCAAATTCCCGTTTTCCCCAGGGGATTTTGGGATCCCAAAATTCCCATTCTTTTCCAGGGGATTTTGGGGGATTGGGGATTCCCAGAATTCCCAAAAATTCCCGTTTTTTTTCCCGGGGATCTGAGTAGATTTGGGGTGGATTTGGGGGGATTTTGGGGTCCCAAAATTCCCATTTTTTCCTTCCCAGGGGATTTGGGGGGGATTTGAGGATCCCCAAATTCCCATTTTTTCCAGGAGATTTTGGGATCCCGGAATTCCCGTTTTCCCCCCAGGAGATCTGGGATCCAGTACAGGGATCTGGTGGGATCTGAGGGGGATCTTGGGATCCCAAAATTCCCATTTTTTTCCAGGGGATTTTGGGGGATTTGGGGATTCCCAGAATTCCCAAAAATTCCCGTTTTTTTTTTCCCGGGGATCTGAGTAGATTTGGGGTGGATTTGGGGGGATTTTGGGATCCCAAAATTCCCATTTTTTCCTTCCCAGGGGATTTGGGGGGATTTGAGGATCCCCAAATTCCCATTTTTCCCAGGGGATTTTGGGATCCCGGAATTCCCGTTTTCCCCCAGGAGATCTGGGATCCAGTACAGGGATCTGGCGGGATCTGAGGGGGATCTTGGGATCCCAAAATTCCCCAAAATTCCCATTTTTTTTTCTAGGGGATCTGAGTAGATTTGGGGTGGATTTGGGGGATTTTGGGATCCCAGAATTCCCATTTTTTTCCGGGAATTTGGGATCCCCAAATTCCCGTTTTCCCCAGGGATTTTGGGATCCCAAAAATTCCCATTCTTTTCCAGGGGATTTTGAGGGATTTGGGGATTCCCAGAATTCCCAAAAATTCCCGGTTTTTTTCCCGGGGATCTGAGTAGATTTGGGGTGGATTTGGGGGATTTTGGGGTCCCAAAATTCCCATTTTTTCCTTCCCAGGGGATTTTGGGGGATTTGAGGATCCCCAAATTCCCATTTTTTCCAGGAGATTTTGGGATCCCGGAATTCCCGTTTTCCCCCAGGAGATCTGGGATCCAGTACAGGGATCTGGTGGGATCTGAGGGGGATCTTGGGATCCCAAAATTCCCATTTTTTTTCCAGGGGATTTTGGGGGATTTGGGGATTCCCAGAATTCCCAAAAATTCCCGTTTTTTTTTCCCGGGGATCTGAGTAGATTTGGGGTGGATTTGGGGGGATTTTGGGATCCCAAAATTCCCATTTTTTCCTTCCCAGGGGATTTGGGGGGATTTGAGGATCCCCAAATTCCCATTTTTCCCAGGGGATTTTGGATCCCGGAATTCCCGTTTTCCCCCAGGAGATCTGGGATCCAGTACAGGGATCTGGTGGGATCTGAGGGGGATCTTGGGATCCCAAAATTCCCATTTTTTTCCAGGGGATTTTGGGGGATTTGGGGATTCCCAGAATTCCCCAAAATTCCCTTTTTTTTCCCAGGGGATCTGAGTAGATTTGGGGTGGATTTGGGGGGATTTTGGGGTCCCAGAATTCCCATTTTTTCCTTCCCAGGGGATTTGGGGGATTTTGGGATCCCAGAATTCCCATTTTTTTCCAGGGGAACTGGGGGAATTTTGGGGGATCTGGGATGGGTTTGGGGGAGATTTTGGGATCCCAAAATTCCCATTTTTTTCCAGGGGATTTGGGGGGATTTTAGGATCCCCAAATTCCCGTTTTTCCCAGGGGATTTTGGGATCCCAAAATTCCCAGTTTTTTCCAGGGGATTTTGGGGGATTTGGGGATTCCCAGAATTCCCAAAAATTCCCGGTTTTTTTCCAGGGGATCTGAGTAGATTTGGGGTGGATTTGGGGGGATTTTGGGGTCCCAAAATTCCCATTTTTTCCAGGGGATTTGGGGGGATTTTGAGTTCCCAGAATTCTCTTTTTTTTCCAGGGGAACTGGGGGAATTTTGGGGGATCTGGGATGGGTTTGGGGGAGATTTTGGGACTCCAACATTCCCATTTTTTTCCCAGGGGATCAAGAATGGGTTCGGGGTGGATTTGAGGGGATTTTGGGACCCCAAAATTCCCGGGTTTTTTTTCCGAGGGGGACTCGAGCTTTGGGGGGATTTGGGGGGATTTGGGATCTCCGAATTCCCGTTTTTTTCCTTCCCAGGGGAGCTGGATCCCGAGCGGATGGGATCGGGGATCCAGTACGGGGACGCGTCGCTCCGGCAGCTCCGGCAGGCCCCGGGGAGCTCCGGCCCAGAGCCGGCAGAGCTGCGGCTGCTGAGACCCCCCCCAAAAACCCCCAAAATCAGGTGAGACCCCCAAAAAACCCCCAAAATCAGGTGAGACCCCCCAAAAACCCCCAAAATCAGGTGAGACCCCCCAAAAAAAAACCCCAAACCAAGTGAGACCCCCCCAAAAAAACCACCAAAAACCAGGTGAGACCCCCCCAAAAAACCCCCAAAAATCAGGTGAGACCCCCAAAAAAACCCCAGAAATGGGGAGACCCAAAAAAACCCCAAAAGCAGGTGAGACCCCCCCCCAAAAAAACCCCAAAATCAGGTGAGACCCCCCCCAAAAAACCCCCAAAATCAGGTGAGACCCCCAAAAAAACCCCAGAAAGGGGGAGACCCCCCAAAAAACCCCAAAATCAGGTGAGACCCCCCCCAAAAAAACCCAAAACCAGGTGAGACCCCCCCAAAAAACCCCAAAATCAGGTGAGACCCCCCCAAAAAAACCCAAAACCAGGTGAGACCCCCCCAAAAAACCCCAAAATCAGGTGAGGCTCCCCCCCAAAAAACCCCAAAAACCAGGTGAGACCTCCGCAAAAAAACCCAAAAAATCAGGTGAGACCCCCAAAAAACCCCCAAAACCGGGTGAGATCCCCCCCAAAAACCCCCAAAATCAGGTGAGATCCCCCAAAAACCCCCAAAATCAGGTGAGATCCCCCCCAAAAAACCCCAAAATCAGGTGAGATCCCCCAAAAACCCCCAAAATCAGGTGAGATCCCCCCCCAAAAACCCCAAAATCAGGTGAGACCCCCCCAAAAAACCCCAAAATCAGGTGAGATCCCCCCCAAAAAAACCCCCAAAATCAGGTGAGACCTCCCCAAAAAAACCCAAAAAATCAGGTGAGACCCCCCCAAAAAACCCCCAAAATCAGGTGAGACCCCCCCCCCAAAAAAACCCCAAAAACCAGGTGAGACCCCCCAAAAACCCCCAAAATCAGGTGAGACCCCCCCCAAAAAAACCCCAAAATCAGGTGAGACCCCCAAAAAAACCCCAGAAAGGGGGAGACCCAAAAAAACGCCAAAATCAGGTGAGACCCCCCCCAAAAAACCCCCAAAATCAGGTGAGACCCCCAAAAAAAACCCCAGAAAGGGGGAGACCCCCCAAAAAAACCCCAAAATCAGGTGAGACCCCCAAAAAAACCCCAAAATCAGGTGAGACCCCCCCCAAAAACCCCCAAAATCAGGTGAGACCCCCCCCAAAAAAACCCCAAAATCAGGTGAGACCTCCCCAAAAATACCCAAAACCAGGTGAGACCCCCCCAAAAAACCCCAAAATCAGGTGAGGCTCCCCCCAAAAAAACCCCAAAACCTGGTGAGACCTCCGCAAAAAAAACCCAAAAAATCAGGTGAGACCCCCCAAAAAACCCCAAAATCAGGTGAGACCCCCCAAAAATACCCCAAAATCAGGTGAGACCCCCCCCCAAAAAAAACCCCAAAATCAGGTGAGATCCCCCCCAAAAAAACCCCCAAAATCAGGTGAGACCCCCCCCAAAAAAAACCCCAAAATCAGGTGAGACCCCCCCCCAAAAAAACCCCCAAAATCAGGTGAGATCCCCCCCAAAAAAACCCCCCAAATCAGGTGAGACCTCCCCAAAAAAACCCAAAAAAATCAGGTGAGACCCCCAAAAAACCCCCAGAAATGGGGAGATCGCAAAAAACCCCAAAATCAGGTGAGACCCCCCCCAAAAAAAACCCCAAAAACCAGGTGAGACCCCCAAAAAACCCCCAGAAAGGGGGAGACCCAAAAAAACCCCAAAACCCCAGGTGAGACCCCCCAAAAAACCCCCAAAATCAGGTGAGACCCCCCCCAAAAAAAACCCAAAACCAGGTGAGACCCCCCCCAAAAAACCCCCAAAATCAGGTGAGACCCCCCCCAAAAACCCCCAAAACCAGGTGAGACCCCCCCCAAAAAACCCCAAAATCAGGTGAGACCCCCACAAAAAACCCCAAAATCAGGTGAGACCCCAAAAAAAACCCCAAAATCAGGTGAGACCCCCCCAAAAACCCCCAAAATCAGGTGAGATCCCCCAAAAAAACCCCAAAATCAGGTGAGACCTCCCAAAAAACCCCAAAATCAGGTGAGATCCCCCCAAAAAACCCCAAAATCAGGTGAGACCCCCAAAAAAACCCCAAAATCAGGTGAGACCCCCCCAAAAACCCCCAAAATCAGGTGAGACCCCCCCAAAAAAACCCCAAAATCAGGTGAGACCTCCCCAAAAATACCCAAAACCAGGTGAGACCCCCCCAAAAAACCCCAAAATCAGGTGAGGCTCCCCCCAAAAAAAACCCCAAAACCTGGTGAGACCTCCGCAAAAAAACCCAAAAAATCAGGTGAGACCCCCCAAAAAAACCCCAAAATCAGGTGAGACCCCCCAAAAATACCCCAAAATCAGGTGAGACCCCCCCCCAAAAAAAACCCCAAAATCAGGTGAGATCCCCCCCAAAAAAACCCCCAAAATCAGGTGAGACCCCCCCCAAAAAAAACCCCAAAATCAGGTGAGACCCCCCCCAAAAAAAACCCCAAAATCAGGTGAGATCCCCCCCAAAAAAACCCCCCAAATCAGGTGAGACCTCCCAAAAAAACCCAAAAAATCAGGTGAGACCCCCAAAAAACCCCCAGAAATGGGGAGATCGCAAAAAACCCCAAAATCAGGTGAGACCCCCCCCAAAAAAAAACCCCAAAAACCAGGTGAGACCCCCAAAAAAACCCCCAGAAAGGGGGAGACCCAAAAAAACCCCAAAACCCCAGGTGAGACCCCCCAAAAACCCCCAAAATCAGGTGAGACCCCCCCCAAAAAAACCCAAAACCAGGTGAGACCCCCCCCAAAAACCCCCAAAATCAGGTGAGACCCCCCCCAAAAACCCCCAAAACCAGGTGAGACCCCCCCCAAAAAACCCCAAAATCAGGTGAGACCCCCACAAAAAACCCCAAAATCAGGTGAGATCCCCCAAAAACCCCCAAAATCAGGTGAGATCCCCCCCAAAAAACCCCAAAATCAGGTGAGACCCCCACAAAAAACCCCAAAATCAGGTGAGATCCCCCCAAAAAAAACCCCCAAAATCAGGTGAGACCTCCCCAAAAAAACCCAAAAAATCAGGTGAGACCCCCCCAAAAAACCCCCAAAATCAGGTGAGACCCCCCCCCCAAAAAAACCCCAAAAACCAGGTGAGACCCCCCAAAAACCCCCAAAATCAGGTGAGACCCCCCCAAAAAAACCCCAAAATCAGGTGAGACCCCCAAAAAAACCCCAGAAAGGGGGAGACCCAAAAAAACGCCAAAATCAGGTGAGACCCCCCCAAAAAACCCCAAAATCAGGTGAGACGCCCAAAAAAAACCCCAGAAAGGGGGAGACCCCCCAAAAAACCCCAAAATCAGGTGAGACCCCCAAAAAAACCCCAAAATCAGGTGAGACCCCCAAAAACCCCCAAAATCAGGTGAGACCCCCCCCAAAAAAACGCCAAAATCAGGTGAGACCCCCCCCCAAAAAAGCCCAAAACCAGGTGAGACCCCCCCCCAAAAAACCCCAAAATCAGGTGAGGCTCCCCCCCAAAAAAACCCCAAAAACCAGGTGAGACCTCCGCAAAAAAAAACAAAAAATCAGGTGAGACCCCCCAAAAAAACCCCAAAATCAGGTGAGACCTCCCCAAACAAACCCAAAAAATCAGGTGAGACCCCCAAAAAACCCCCCAGAAAGGGGGAGATCGCAAAAAACCCCAAAATCAGGTGAGACCCCCCCCCCCAAAAAAAACCCCAAAAACCAGGTGAGACCCCCAAAAAACCCCCAGAAAGGGGGAGACCCAAAAAAACCCCAAAACCCCAGGTGAGACCCCCCAAAAACCCCCAAAATCAGGTGAGACCCCCCCCAAAACCCAAAAACCAGGTGGGATCTCCCCCAAAAAAAACCAAAATCAGGTGAGACCCCCCCAAAAAAAACCCCAGAAAGGGGGAGACCCCCCAAAAAACCCCCAAAACCGCAGGTGAGACCCCCAAAAAACCCCCAAAAAAGGTGAGACCCCCCCAAAAAAACCCCCAAACCCAGGTGAGATCCTCCCAAAAAAACCCCAAAACCCCAGGTGAGATCCCCCCCCAAAAACCCCCAAAACCAGGTGAGACCCCCCCCAAAAAACCCAAAAAAAGGTGAGACCCCCCAAAAATCCCCCAAAACCAGGTGAGACCCCCCAAAAAAAACCCAAAAACCAGGTGAGACCCCCCCCAAAAAACCCCAAAAACCAGGTGAGACCCCCCCCAAAAAAACCCCAAATCAGGTGAGACCCCCCCCAAAAAACCCCAAAATCAGGTGAGACCCCCCCCCCCAAATTTAAAGACACCCCCAAAAGTCGAGACCCCCCCTAAATTAGAGACCCCCCAAATTCAAGATCCCCCAAATCGAGACCCCCCCCCCAAAATTTGACCCCCCCCCAAAAATCGAGACCTGCCAAAATTTGCCCCCCCCCAAATTGGGACCCCCCAAAATTTAAGACCCCCCCCAAAAATCGAGACCCCCAAAATTTGACCCCCCCAAATCAAGACCTCCCAAATTTGAGACCCCCAAAAATCGAGACCCCCCCCAAAATTAGAGACCCCCCAAAAGTCGAGACCCCCCAAATTTGAGATCCCCCAAATTTGAGAGCCCCCAAATTTGAGACCCCCCCAAAAAATCGAGACCCCCCCCCAAATTAGAGACCCCCCAAATTTGACCCCCACAAATTTAAGACTCCCCCAAAAATCGAGACCCCCCAAAATTTGACCCCCCCAAATCAAGACCTCCCAAATTTGACACCCCCAAAAATCAAGACCCCCCCCAAAATCGAGACCCCCCAAAAATCGACACCCCCCAAAATTTAAGACCCCCCAAAAGTCGAGATCCCCCAAATTTGAGAGCCCCCAAATTTGAGACCCCCAAATTTGAGAGCCCCCAAAATCGAGACCCTCCCCAAATTTGAGACCCCCCCAAAAATCGAGACCTCCCAAAATTTGACCTCCCCAAATTGAAGACGCCCAAATTTGAGACCCCTCAAAATCAAGGCCCCCAAAAATCGAGACGCCCCCCAAATTTGACCCCCCAAAAAATCGAGACCCCCCCAAATTTGACCCCCCCAAAAAATCGAGACCCCCCCAAATTTGAGACCCCCCCAAAAAATCGAGACCCCCCCCAAATTTGAGACCCCCAAATTTGAGAGCCCCCAAATTTGAGACCCCCCCAAAAAATCGAGACCCCCCCCAAATTTGAGACCCCCCCAAAAAATCGAGACCCCCCCCCAAATTTGAGACCCCCAAATTTGAGATCCCCCAAATTTGAGACCCCCCCAAAAAATCGAGACCCCCCCAAATTAGAGACCCTCCCCAAATTTGAGACCCCCCCAAATTGAGACCTCCCAAATTTGAGAGCCCCAAATTTGAGAGCCCCCAAATCGAGACCCCCCAAAATCGACACCCCCCAAAATTTAAGATGCCCCAAAAGTCGAGACCCCCCACATTTGAGATCCCCCAAATTTGAGACCCCCCCAAAAAATCGAGACCCCCCCCAAATTAGAGACCCTCCCCAAATTTGAGGCCCTCCCAAATCGAGACCTCCCAAATTTGAGACCCCCAAATTTGAGAGCCCCCAAAATCGAGACCCTCCCCAAATTTGAGACCCCCCCAAAAATCGAGGGCCCCCCAAAATTTGACCCCCCCAAATCAAGACCTCCCAAATTTGACCCCCCCAAAAATCGAGACCCCCCAAAAATCGACACCCCCCAAAATTTAAGACCCCCAAAAGTCGAGATCCCCCAAATTTGAGACCCCCCCAAAAAATAGAGACCCCCCCAAATTAGAGACCCTTCCCAAATTTGAGACCCTCCCAAATCGAGACCTCCCAAATTTGAGACCCCCAAATTTGAGACCCCCCAAAATCGAGACCCTCCCCAAATTTGAGAGCCCCCAAAATCGAGACCCTCCCCAAATTTAAGACCCCCCCAAAAATCGAGGCCCCCCAAAATTTGACCCCCCCAAATCAAGACCTCCCAAATTTGACACCCCCAAAAATCGAGACCCCCCAAAAATCGACACCCCCCCAAAATTTAAGACCCCCAAAAGTCAAGAGCCCCCAAATTTGAGACCCCCCCAAAAAATCGAGACCCCCCCAAATTAGAGACCCTTCCCAAATTTGAGACCCCCCCAAATCGAGACCTCCCAAATTTGAGACCCCCAAATTTGAGACTCCCCCAAAATCGAGACCCCCAAAAGTCGAGACCCCCCAAATTTGACCCCCCCCAAATTTAAGACCCCCCAAAAGTCGCGACCCCCCCCAAATTTGAGACCCCCCAAAAATTGAGACCCCCAAAATTTGACCCCCCCAAAAATCGAGACCCCCCCCCAAATTTGACCCCCCAAAAATTGAGACCGTCCCCCCCAAATTTGAGACCCCCCAAAAATTGGGACCCCCCACCCAAAATTTAAGACCTCCCCAAAATCGAGACCCCCCCCAAATTCAAGGACCCCCCCAAATTTGAGACCCCCCCCAAAATCAAGACCCCCAAAAATCGAGACACCCCCCCCCCCCCCCAAATTTAAGGACCCCCCCTAAATCGAGACCCCCCCAAAATTTAAGGACCCCCCCAAAATCAAGACCCCCAAAAATCAAGACCCCCCCCCCCAAATTTAAATTCCCCCCCCCCAAAATTCCCCAAAATTCCCCAAAATCCCCTTTTTTTCCCCTCTTTTCCAGGACCAGGTGCCTCTGCCGGACCTCGGGGACCCCCCCCCCAAAACCCCCCAAAAAATTTGGGGTGGGGGGGTCCCCACTTTACATTTTGGGGGGGGGGGGTCTCCCCCTCTCCCCTCCCCCCTCCCCCCCCAAAAAATCCCAGATTTTGCCTCCAAATCAGCAGCTTTTGGGCAAAAAAAATTCCCAAAAAAATGGGAATAAAATGGGGGGGGGGGGGGTCCCTGCTTTATTTGGGGGGGGGGTGTCCCCTCTTCTGGACACGGTTTTTTTTTTGGGGGGGGGGTCCCCCCAAAATTTGGGGGACCCCTCCCCACCTCCGCTTCCATTTTTTTGCCTTTTTTTGGTGTTTGTGCTGTGGGATTTTTTTTTTGGGGGGGGGGTCTCCACCCTCCCCAAATTTTTTTTGGGGGGGGGTCGCACTCTCAAATTCCCAAACCCCCCCCCAATTTTTTTCCGTCCCCCTCCCCCCCCCAAATTGGGGGGGGGGTCTTTTTTTTTCCCGCTTTTTTTTTTTCCTTTTTCCCTTCTTTTATTTATTTGCACTTTTTTTTTGGGGGGGGGGGGGGAGGGGCGGGGAAATTTGGGGAGGGGTCGCCGGGGGGGGTGGAAAAAAAAGTGGGAAGACCCCCCCCCCCCAAAAAAAACCCCAAACCCACCGGGAATTTTGGGGTTCCCCCCCCCCCAAATCCGCGTGTGAAAATGTGAAATAAAAAATTTACGTTTTCAGCTTTTTTTTGGGGGGGGGGGGGGGGTCGAGATTGTGGGGGATTTTGGGGGGGGATTTTGGGGGTTTTAGGGGGAATTTTGGGGTTTTGGGAGTGGAATTTGGGATTTTGGGGGGAATTTGGGGTTTTAGGGGGAATTTTGGGGGTTTTGGGAGTGGAATTTGGGATTTTGGGGGGAATTTTGGGGTTTTAGGGGGAATTTTGGGGTTTTGGGAGGGGAATTTGGGATTTTGGGGGGAATTTTGGGGTTTTGAGGGGAATTTTGGAGGTTTTAGGGGAAGTTTAGGGTTTTGGGAGGGGAATTTGGGATTATTTGGGGTGAATTTAGGGGTTTTGAGGGGAATTTTGGGTTTGGGGGGAATTCGAGGTTTTTTTGGGGAAATTTGGTGTCTTGGGGGGGAATTGGGGATTTTGGGGGGGGAATTTTGGGGTTTTAGGGGGAATTTTGGGGTTTTGGGAGGGGAATTTGGGATTTTGGGGGGAATTTTGGGGTTTTGAGGGGAATTTTGGAGGTTTTAGGGGAAGTTTAGGGTTTTGGGAGGGGAATTTGGGATTATTTGGGGTGAATTTAGGGGTTTTGAGGGGAATTTTGGGTTTGGGGGGAATTCGAGGTTTTTTGGGGAAATTTGGTGTCTTGGGGGGGAATTGGGGATTTTGGGGGGGGAATTTGGGGGTTTTAGGGGGAATTTTGGGGATTTTGGGGGAATTTGGGGTTTTTGGGGGGGATTTTGGGGTGAATTTAGGGGTTTTGGGAGGGGAATTTGGGATTTTGGGGGGAATTTTGGGGGGAATTCGGGGTTTTTTGGGGGGAATTTGGGATTTTGGGGGGGATTTGGTGGTTTTAGGGGGAATTTTGGGGAATTTGGGGGTTTGGGGGGGAATTTAGTGGTTTTGGGGGGAGTTTTAGGGTTTTGGGGGGGAATTGGGGATTTTGGGGGGGGAATTTGGGGGTTTTAGGGGGAATTTTGGGGATTTTGGGGGAATTTGGGGTTTTTGGGGGGGATTTTGGGGTGAATTTAGGGGTTTTGGGAGGGGAATTTGGGATTTTGGGGGGAATTTTGGGGGGAATTCGGGGTTTTTGGGGGGGAATTTGGGATTTTGGGGGGGATTTGGTGGTTTTAGGGGGAATTTTGGGGAATTTGGGGGTTTGGGGGGGAATTTAGTGGTTTTGGGGGGAGTTTTAGGGTTTTGGGGGGGAATTTGGGATTTTGGGGGGGGAATTTTGGGGGGAATATTGGGGTTTTGGGGGAAATTTGGGGTTTTTTGGAGAGAATTTGGGGTTTTTTAAAAGGAGTTTGGGGTTTTGGGGGGGGAATTTTGGGGGGTTTGGGGGGAATTTGCGGTTTTTGGGGGGAATTTGGGGATTTTAGGGGAAAATTTGGGGGGTTGGGGGAAATTTGGGATTTTGGGGGGGTTGGGGGGCTGGCGAAAATTTTGGGGGGGAAAATTGGGGTTTGGGGGGAAATTTGGGGTTTTTTGGAGGGAATTTGGGGTTTTTTTGGAAGGAGTTTGGGGGTTTGGGGGGGATTTTGGGGAATTCGGGGTTTTTTGGGGGTTTGGGGGGGATTTTGGGGGAATTCGGGGTTTTTTGGGGATTTGGGGGGGAAATTTGTTGTTTGGAGGGAATTTGGAGTTTAGGGGGGGAATTTGGGGGTTTTTGGGAAGAATTTGGGATTATTTGGGGCGAATTTTGGGGGGAATTTGGGGTCCTGGGGGGGATTTTTGGGGGCGGATTTTGAGGGAGTTTCAGTTGATTTGGGGCATTCCCGAGGTCGGGAATTTGGGGAGGGGTCTTGGGGGAATCCTGATTTTGGGGAGGATTTTGGGGGAATTTCCCTTGATTTGAGGTCGTTCCCGAATTTGGGGAGGGGTCTCTGGGGTGAATTTGGGGAGGGGTCTCTGGGGTGAATTTGGGGAAGGGTCTCATCGCGGCACCATGCGCAGCTCGTAGCGGGGGGGGGATTTTGGGGAGGATTTTGAGGGAATTTCCGTTGATTTGGGGTCATTCCGGAATCTGCGGAGGGGTCTCGGGGGGTGGGAATTTGGGGAGGGGTCTTGGGGGGAATCCTGATTTTGAGGTGGATTTTGGGGGAATTTCCCTTGATTTGGGGGATTCCCGAATTTGGGGAGGGGTCTCCGGGGTGAATTTGGGGAGGGGTCTCATCGCGGCACCATGCGCAGCTCGTAGCGTGGGGGGCATTTTGGGGTGGATTTTGGGGGAATTTCCGTTGATTTGGGGTCGTTCCCGAATTTGGGGAGGGGTCTTGGGAGGAATCCTGATTTTGGGGAGGGGTTCGGGATGGATTTTGGGGGAATTTCCGTTGATTTGTGGGGGATTCCCGAATTTAGGGAGGGGTCTCTAGGGTGAATTTGGGGAGGGGTCTCGAGGGCTGGCAATTTGGGGAGGGGTCTCGGGGGGAATCCTGATTTTGGGGTGGATTTTGGTGGAATTTCCCTTGATTTGGGGTGGTTCCCGAATTTGAGGAGGTGTCTCAGGGGTGAATTTGGGGAGGGGTCTCGGGGGTGAATTTGAGGAGGGGTCTCCGGGGTGAATTTGGGGAGGGGTCTCATCGCGGCACCATGCGCAGCTCGTAGCGGGGCGGGATTTTGGCGAAGCCGCTCTCCAGGGGGGTCGTGGGCACCTCCTCGGGGGGTCCCAGGGGTTGGGGCCGGAGGCGCTGCAGGATCGTGGTGAGGAACAGGAACAGCTCCATCCGCGCCAGCCCCTCCCCCAGGCACAGCCGCTTCCCTGAAATGGGGAGGGGGCGTCAGGGGGAGACCCCCGAAATGGGGTGGGGGGTCCCAAATGGGTCTGGGGGGTAGCAGGATGGGGGGGGTCCCAAAAGGGTCTGGGGGTCCCGAAAGGGTCTGGCGGTTTCAGGGCTGGGGGTCCCAAAAGGGTCTGGGGTCCCGAAAGGGTCTGGCGGTTTCAGGGCTGGGGGTCCCAAAAGGGTCTGGGGTCCCGAAAGGGTCTGGCGGTTTCAGGGCTGGGGGTCCCAAAAGGGTCTGGGGGTTTCGGGGGTGAGGAACAGGAACAGCTCCATCCGCGCCAGCCCCTCCCCCAGGCACAGCCCGCTTCCCTGAAATGGGGAGGGGGCGTCACCCCGAAAATGGGGTGGGGGATCCCAAAAGGGTCTGGGGGTTTCAGGACTGGGGGTCCCAAAAGGGTCTGGGGGTTTCAGGGTTGGGGATCCCAAAAGGGTCTGGGGGTCCCAAAAGGGTCTGGGGATCCTAAAAGGGTCTGGGAGTTTCAGGGCTGGGGGTCCCGAAAGGGTCTGGGGATCCCAAAAGAGTCTGGGGGGGTCCCAAAAGGATCTGGGGGTCCCAAATGGGTCTGGGGGTAACAGGATTGGGTCTGGGCATCCCAAAAGGGTCTGGGGGATCCCTAAAGGGTCTGGGGTCCCAAAAGGGTCTGGGGGTTTCAGGGCTGGGGGTCCCAAAAGGGTCTGGGGGTAACAGGATGGGAGGGGTCCCTAAAGGTTCTGGGGGTCCCAAAAGGGTCTGGGGGATCACTAAAGGGTCTGGGGGTTTCAGGGCTGGGGGTCCCAAAAGGGTCTGGGGGTAACAGGATGGGAGGGGTCCCTAAAGGTTCTGGGGATCCCAAAAGGGTCTGGGGGATCCCAAAAGGGTCTGGGGGTTTCAGGGCTGGGGGTCCCTAAAGGGTCTGGGGGATCCCAAAAAGGGTCTGGGGGTAACAGGATGGGAGGGGTCCCTAAAGGTTCTGGGGATCCCAAAAGGGTCTGGGGGATCACTAAAGGGTCTGGGGGTTTCAGGGCTGGGGGTCCCTAAAGGGTCTGGGGGTCCCAAAAGGATCTGGGGGTCCCAAATGGGTCTAGGGGTAACAGGATTGGATCTGGGGGTCCCTAAAGGGTCTGGGGTCCCAAAAGGGTCTGGGGGTTTCAGGGCTGGGGGTCCCAAAAGGGTCTGGGGGTTTCGGGGGTGAGGAACAGGAACAGCTCCATCCGCGCCAGCCCCTCCCCCAGGCACAGCCGCTTCCCTGAAATGGGGAGGGGGCGTCAGGGGGAGACCCCCGAAATGGGGTGGGGGATCCCAAATGGGTCTGGGGGTTTCAGGGTTGGGGGGGGTCCCTAAAGGTTCTGGGGGGTCCCAAAAGGATCTGGGGCTTTCGGGGCTGAGGGGGGTCCCTAAAGGGTCTGGGGGTTTCAGGGCTGGGAATCCCAGAAGGGTCTGGGGGGTCCCAAAAGGGTCTGGGGGTAGCAGGATGGGGGGGGGTCCCAAAAGGATCTGGGGGTCCCAAAAGGATCTGGGGGTCCCAAATGGGTCTGGGGATCCTAAAAGGGTCTGGGGGTTTCAGGGCTGGGGGTCCCAAAAGGGTTTGGGGGTTTCAGGATGGGAGGGGTCCCTAAAGGTTCTGGGGGTCCCAAAAGGGTCTGGGGGATCCCAAAAGGGTCTGGGGGTTTCAGGGCTGGGGGTCCCTAAAGGGTCTGGGGGATCCCAAAAAGGGTCTGGGGGTAACAGGATGGGAGGGGTCCCTAAAGGTTCTGGGGGTCCCAAAAGGGTCTGGGGGTCCCTAAAGGGTCTGGGGTCCCAAAAGGGTCTGGGGGTTTCAGGGTTGGGGGTCCCGAAAGGGTCTGGGGGATCCCAAAAAGGGTCTGGGGGTAACAGAATCGGGGGGGGATCCCAAAAGGGTCTGGGGGTAACAGGATGGGAGGGGTCCCGAAAGGTTCTGGGGGTCCCAAAAGGGTCTGGGGGTTTCAGGGTTGGGGGTCCCGAAAGGGTCTGGGGGATCCCAAAAAGGGTCTGGGGGTAACAGAATCGGGGGGGGATCCCAAAAGGGTCTGGGGGATCCTAAAAGGGTCTGGGGGTTTCAGGGCTGGGGATCCCAAAAGGGTCCGGACCCTCCTCCAAGGATTTAGGGGATCCCAAAAGGGTTGGGGTCTCCCCCCAAGGATTTCGGGGATTTAGGGGCTCCTTAAGGATTTTTTGGGATCCCAAAAGAGTCTGGGAGCCCCAAAAAGGCTTTAGGGGATCCCAAAAGGATTTAAGGCCCCACCCCAATGATTTATGGGATTTATGGGATTTGGGGTTTTTTTGGGATCCCAGAAGGGTCTGGAGTCCCCCCCAAAGGATTTATGGGATTTTTGGGATCCCGGAAGGGTCTGGAATCGCCCCCCAAAGGATTTATGGGATTTTTGGGATCCCAAAAGGGTCTGGAGTCCCCCCCAAAGGATTTATGGGATTTTTGGGATCCCGGAAGGGTCTGGAATCCCCCCCAAAGGATTTATGGGATTTTGGGGATCCCAGAAGGGTCTGGAGTCCCCCCCAAAGGATTTATGGGATTTTTGGGATTTTTGGGATCGGTACTGGCCGAGAAGGGCACGAAGGCCTTGGAGTGTCCCCTGAGGATTTAGGGGATCCCAAAAGGGTCAGGGAGCCCCAAAAAGGCTTTAGGGGATCCCAAAAGGATTTAAGACCCCACCCCAATGATTTATGGGATTTATGGGATTTGGGGGTTTTTTGGGATCCCAAAAAAGGTCTGGAGTCCCCTCCAAAGGGTTTATGGGATTTTTGGGATCCCAAAAGGGTCTGGAGTCCCCCCCAAAGGATTTATGGGATTTTTGGGATCCCAAAAGGGTTTGGAGTCCCCCCCAAAGGCTTTATGGGATTTTTGGGATCCCAAAAGGGTTTGGAGTCCCCCCCCAAAGGATTTATGGGATTTTTGGGGTTTTTGGGATCGGTACTGGCCGAGAAGGGCACGGAGGCCTTGGGGTGTCCCCCGAGGATTTAGGGGATCCCAAAAGCGTCTGGGAACCCCAAAAAGGCTTTAGGGATCCCAAAAGGATTTGGGAGTCCTCCCAAAGGATTTAGGGGATTTAGGGGAATTAGGGGATCCCAAAAGGGTCAGGGAGACCCAAAAAGGCTTTAGGGGATCCCAAAAGGATTTAAGACCCCACCCCAATGATTTATGGGATTTATGGGATTTGGGGGTTTTTTGGGATCCCAAAAAAGGTCTGGAGTCCCCTCCAAAGGGTTTATGGGATTTTTGGGATCCCAAAAGGGTTTGGAATCCCCCCCAAAGGATTTATGGGATTTTTGGGATCCCAGAAGGGTCTGGAGTCCCCCCCAAAGGATTTATGGGATTTTTGGGATCCCGGAAGGGTCTGGAGTCCCCCCCCAAAGGATTTATGGGATTTTTGGGATCCCAAAAGGGTCTGGAATCCCCCCAAAAGCTTTATGGGATTTTTGGGATCCCAAAAGGGTCTGGAATCCCCCCAAAAAGGCTTTATGGGATTTTTGGGATCCCAGAAGGGTCTGGAATCCCCCCAAAAGCTTTATGGGATTTTTGGGATCCCAGAAGGGTCTGGAGTCCCCCTCAAAGGATTTATGGGATTTTTGGGATCCCAGAAGGGTCTGGAGTCCCCCCCAAAGGATTTATGGGATTTTTGGGGTTTTTGGGATCGGTACTGGCCGAGAAGGGCACGAAGGCCTTGGAGTGTCCCCTGAGGATTTAGGGGATCCCAAAAGGGTCAGGGAGCCCCAAAAAGGCTTTAGGGGATCCCAAAAGGGTCCGGGGTCCCCGCAGGAGGTTTTAGGGTATTTTTGGGGTCGCTACCGGCCGAGAAGGGCATGAAGGCCTCGTTGCGCTGGAACTGGCCCTGCTCGTCCAGGAAGTTCCCGGGGTCGAAGTTTTGGGGGTTCTTGAAGGATTTGGGGTCGTTTAGGGCCGAGCTGAGCACGGGGTAGACGTCCATGCCCTGTGGGGTCAGTTGTGGGGGCAGAGGGGTCATTTGGGGTCATTTGGGGTCATTGGAACAGTCTTTAGGGTCAATGGGGTTGCTGGAAGGGGTTTTGGGGTCATTGGGGTCTTTGGAAGGGTTTTTGGGGTCATTGGGGTCATTGGGGTCATTGGAAGAGGTTTTGGGGTCATTGGAAGATGTTTTGGGGTCATTTGGGTCATTGGAGTGGTCCTTGGGGTCATTGGAAGGGGTTTTGGGGTCATTGTGGTCATTGGGGTCATTGGAATGGTCATTGAGGTCATTGGAGTGGTCATTGGAGTCACTGGAAGAGGTTTTGGGGTCATTGGGGTCATTGGAGTGGTCATTGGAGTCACTGGAAGAGGTTTTGGGGTCATTGGGGTCATTGGAGTGGTCATTGGGGTCACTGGAAGAGGTTTTGGGGTCATTGTGGTCATTGGAGTCATCGGAATGGTCAGTGGGGTCATTGGAGTGGTCCTTGGGGTCATTGGAGTCATTGGAAGAGGTTTTGGGGTCATTGGGGTCATTGGAATGGTCATTGGGGTCATTGGGTCATTGGAGTGGTCCTTGGGGTCATTGGAAGAGGTTTTGGGGTCATTGGAAGAGGTTTTGAGGTCATTGGGGTCATTGGAGTGGTCATTGGGGTCATTGGAAGGGTTTTTGGGGTCATTGGGGTCATTGGAGTGGTCATTGGGGTCATTGGAAGGGTTTTTGGGCTCATTGGAGTCATTGGAAGGGTTTTTGGGGTCATTGGGGTCATTGGAATGGTCATTGGGGTCATTGGGTCATTGGAGTGGTCCTTGGGGTCATTGGAAGGGTTATTGGGGTCACTGGGGTCATTGGAGTGGTCCTTGGGGTCACTGGAAGAGGTTTTGGGGTCATTGGAGTCATTGGGGTCATTGGAATGGTCCTTGGGGTCATTGGAGTGGTCATTGGGGTCACTGGAGGAGTCATTGGGGTCATTGGAAGGGTCATTGGCATCATTTGGGGTCATGGTGGTCACTGGAAGGGTCATGGGGGCCATTGGAGGAGTCATTGTGGTCATTGGAAGGGTCACTGGGGTCAATGGGGTCACCAGAAGGGTCACTGAGGCCATTGTGGTCATTGGAAAGGTCACTGGGGTCATTGTGGTCACCAGAAGGGTCAATGGGGTCATTGGGGTCAATGGGGTTACCAGAAGGGTCGTTGGGGTCATTGGGGTCATTGTGGCCACCAGAAGGGTCACTGGGGTCATTGTGGCCATTGTGGTCACTGGAAGGGTCATTGGGGTCATTGTGGTCATTGTGGTCACCGGAAGGGTCACCGGAGGGGTCCCTGTGGCCATTGTGGTCACCAGAAGGGTCACTGCGGCCACTGTGGCCATTGTGGTCACTGGAAGGGTTCCTGTGGTCACTGTGGTCACCAGAAGGGTCACTGTGGTCATTGTGGCCATAGTGGTCACCAGAAGGGTCACTGGGGTCATTGGGGTTGCTGGAAGGGTCACTGGAAGGGTCACTGGGGTCACTGTGGTCATTGTGGCCATTGTGGTCACCGGAAGAGTCACTGGAGGGGTCACTGGGGTCATTGTGGTCACTGGAAGGGTCATTGTGGTCATTGGGGTCATTGTGGTCACCAGAAGGGTCACTGGGGTCACTGTGGCCATAGTGGTCACTGGAAGGGTCACCAGAAGGGTCACTGTGGTCACTGTGGCCATAGTGGTCACCGGGAGGGTCACTGGAGGGGTCACTGGGGTCATTGTGGTCACCGGAAGGGTCATTGTGGCCATTGTGGTCACCGGAAGAGTCACTTGAAGGGTCATTGTGGTCATTGTGGTCACCGGAAGGGTCCCTGGGGTCATGGGGGTCACCGGAAGGGTCATTGTGGTCCCTGTGGCCATTGTGGTCACCGGAAGGGTCACTGGAAGGGTCATTGTGGCCAGTGTGGTCACCGGAAGGGTCACTGTGGCCATAGTGGTCACCGGACAGGTCCCTGTGGCCATAGTGGCCATAGTGGTCACCGGACGGGTCCCCGGCAGGGTCACTGGGGTCACTGTGGTCATTGTGGCCATAGTGGCCACCGGACAGGTCCCTGTGGCCATAGTGGCCATAGTGGTCACCGGACGGGTCCCTGGCAGGGTCACTGGGGTCACTGTGGTCATTGTGGCCATAGTGGCCATAGTGGTCACCGGACAGGTCCCTGTGGCCATAGTAGTCACGGGAAGGGTCCCTGTGGCCATAGTGGCCGTAGTGGTCACTGGGAGGGTCCCTGTGGCCATTGTGGCCATAGTGATCACCGGACGGGTCCCTGGGGTCACTGGGGTCATTGTGGCCATAGTGGTCCCCAGACGGGTCCCCGGCAGGGTCCCTGTGGCCATCGTGGCCATTGTGGTCACCGGAAGGGTCACTGGGGTCCCTGTGGTCATTGTGGCCATAGTGGCCATAGTGGTCACCGGTCGGGTCCCCGGCGGGGTCACTGGGGTCCCTGTGGTCATTGTGGCCATAGTTGCCATAGTGGTCACCAGTCGGGTCCCCGGCGGGGTCACTGGGGTCCCTGTGGTCATTGTGGCCATTGCGGTCACCGGAAGGATCACCAGAAGGGTCCCTGCGGTCCCTGGGGTCATAGTGGCCATAGTGGTCACCAGAAGGGTCACCAGAAGGGTCACTGGGGTCACCGGTGTCATTGTGGCCATAGTGGCCATAGTGGTCACCGGATGGGTCCCCGGTGGGGTCACTGGGGTCCCTGTGGTCATTGTGGCCATTGTGGTCATTGGAAGGGTCACTGTGGTCATTGTGGCCATTGTGGTCACCAGGGGGGTCATCGTGGCCATAGTGGCCATAGTGGCCACCGGACGGGTGACCAGAAGGGTGACTGGGGTCACTGTGGTCCCTGTGGCCATAGTGGTCACCGGGAGGGTCCCTGGCAGGGTCCCTGGGGTCCCTGTGGCCATAGTGGCCGTAGTGGTGACCGGACGGGTCACTGGCAGGGTCCCTGTGTCCATAGTGGCCATTGTGGTCACCAGAAGGGTCACTGGGGTCCCTGTGGCCATAGTGGCCATAGTGGCCATAGTGGCCATAGTGGTCAACGGACGGGTCCCCGGCAGGGTCACTGTGGTCCCTGTGTCCATAGTGGCCATTGTGGTCACCAGAAGGGTCACTGGGGTCCCTGTGGCCATAGTGGCCGTAGTGGTGACCGGACAGGTCCCTGGCAGGGTCCCTGTGCTCCCTGTGGCCATAGTGGCCATAGTGGTCACCGGTTGGGTCCCTGTGGCCATTGTGGTCACTGGATGGGTCCCTGTGCTCCCTGTGGCCATAGTGGCCATAGTGGTGACCGGACAGGTCCCTGGCAGGGTCCCTGTGGCCATAGTGGCCATAGTGCTGACCGGACAGGTCCCGGGCGGGGTTCCTGTGCTCCCTGTGGCCACAGTGGCCGTAGTGGTCCCTGTGGTCATTGTGGCCATTGTGGTCACCGGAAGGGTCCCCAGCAGGGTCATTGTGGCCATAGTGGTCACCGGAGGGGTCCCCGGTAGGGTCCCTGGGGTGCCTGTGGTCATTGTGGCCATAGTGGTCACCAGAAGGGTCCCTGTGGCCATAGTGGCCATAGTGGTCACCGGATGGGTCCCTGGCAGGGTCCCTGTGCTCCCTTGTGGCCACAGTGGCCATAGTGGCCATAGTGCTGACCGGACAGGTCCCCGGCGGGGTCCCTGTGGTCCCTGTGGCCACAGTGGCCATAGTGGCCATAGTGGCCATAATGGTCACCGGATGGGTCCCTGTGGCCATTGTGGTCACTGGACGGGTCCCTGTGCTCCCTGTGGCCACAGTGGCCATAGTGGCCATCGTGCTGACCGGACAGGTCCCCGGCGGGGTCCCTGTGCTCCCTGTGGCCATAGTGGCCATAGTGGCCACCGTGCTGACCGGACAGGTGCCCCGTGGGGTCCCTGTGCTCCCTGTGGCCACAGTGGCCATCGTGGTGGCCGGCCGGGTCCCTGGCGGGGTCCCTGGGGTCCCTGTGGCCATAGTGGCCGTAGTGGTCACCGAATGGGTCACCGGAAGGGTCCCTGTGTCCGTAGCGGCCATTGTGGTCACCAGAAGGGTCACTGGGGTCCCTGTGGTCATTGTGGCCATAGTGGTCACTGGACGGGTCCCTGGCAGGGTCCCTGTGCTCCCTGTGGCCGTAGTGGCCATCGTGGTCACCGGAGGGGTCCCTGTGGCCATTGTGGTCACTGGACGGGTCTCTGTGCTCCCTCTGGCCACAGTGGCCATAGTGGCCATAGTGCTGACCGGACAGGTCACTGGCAGGGTCCCTGTGTCCATAGTGGCCATAGTGGTCACCAGAAGGGTCACTGGGGTCCCTGTGGCCATAGTGGCCATTGTGGTGACCAGACAGGTCCCTGGCAGGGTCCCTGTGCTCCCTGTGGCCACAGTGGCCATAGTGGCCATCGTGGTGACCAGACAGGTCCCTGGCAGGGTCCCTGTGCTCCCTGTGGCCATAGTGGCCATAGTGGCCATCGTGGTGACCAGACAGGTCCCTGGCGGGGTCCCTGTGCTCCCTGTGGCCATAGCGGCCATAGTGGCCATAGTGGTGACCGGACAGGTCCCCGGTGGGGTCCCTGTGCTCCCTGTGGCCATAGTGGCCATAGTAGCCATCGTGGCCATAGTGGTCACTGGATGGGTCCCTGTGGCCATTGTGGTCACTGGATGGGTCCCTGTGCTCCCTGTGGCCATAGTGGCCATAGTGGCCATCGTGCTGACCAGACAGGTCCCCGGCGGGGTCCCTGTGCTCCCTGTGGCCATAGTGGCCATCGTGGTCACCAGAAGGCTCCCTGTGGCCATTGTGGTCACTGGGTGGGTCCCTGTGCTCCCTGTGGCCATAGTGGCCATCGTGGTCACCAGATGGCTCCCTGTGGCCATTGTGGTCACTGGGTGGGTCCCTGTGCTCCCTGTGGCCATAGTGGCCGTAGTGGCCACCGTGCTGACCGGACAGGTCCCCCACGGGGGTCCCTGTGCTCCCTGTGGCCACAGTGGCCATAGTGGCCATCGTGCTGACCGGACAGGTCCCTGGCGGGGTCCCTGTGGTCCCTGTGGCCACAGTGGCCATAGTGGCCATAGTGGTCACCGGATGGGTCCCTGTGGCCATTGTGGTCACTGGATGGGTCCCTGTGCTCCCTGTGGCCACAGTGGCCATAGTGGTGACCGGACAGGTCCCTGGCAGGGTCCCTGTGGCCATAGTGGCCACAGTGGCCATAGTGGCCATAGTGCTGACTGGACAGGTCCCTGGCGGGGTCCCTGTGGTCCCTGTGGTCATTGTGGCCATAGTGGTCACCGGAAGGGTCCCCAGCAGGGTCGCTGTGGCCATAGTGGCCATAGTGGCCATAGTGGCCATAGTGGTCACCGGAGGGGTCCCCGGTAGGGTCCCTGGGGTGCCTGTGGTCATTGTGGCCATAGTGGTCACCAGAAGGGTCCCTGTGGCCATAGTGGCCATAGTGACCATAGTGGTCACCGGCTGGGTCCCTGGCAGGGTCCCTGTGCTCCCTTGTGGCCACAGTGGCCATAGTGGCCATAGTGCTGACCGGACAGGTCCCTGGCGGGGTCCCTGTGGTCCCTGTGGCCACAGTGGCCATAGTGGCCATAGTGGTCACCAGATGGGTCCCTGTGGCCATTGTGGTCACCAGATGGGTCCCTGTGCTCCCTGTGGCCATAGTGGCCATAGTGGCCATCGTGCTGACCAGACAGATCCCCGGCAGGGTCCCTGTGCTCCCTGTGGCCACAGTGGCCACTGTGTTGACCGGACAGATCCCCGGCGGGGTCCCTGTGCTCCCTGTGGCCACAGTGGCCATAGTAGCCATCGTGGTGGCCAGCCGGGTCCCCTGTCGGGGTCACCTTGGGGATTCGGTAGCCGCGGAAGTCGGCGTCGCGCGTCAGGCGGTGCGGGACGTTCATGGGCAGGAGGTCGCTGCACCGCTGGATCTCGTGGATCGTGGCCTCCGTGAAGGGCATTTGGGGCCGGTCAGTGAGGGCCGGAGCCCGGCCCGACCCCACCACGCGCGAGATCTCCTGGAAAACCTTCTCTGGGAGAGAGGGAAAATCGGGGAGGGGGGTCGGGGGGGGGTCCCCGTGGGGAATTGGGGGGGTTTGGGGATTGGGAATTGGGGGATTTGGGGGATTTGGGGATTGGGAATTGGGGGATTTGGGGATGTGGGATTGGGGATTGGGGATTTGGGGATTGGGGATTGGGGATTGGGGGATTGGGGATTGGGAGATTTGGGGTTTGGGGGATTGGGGGATTTGGGAATTGGGGGATTTGGGGATGTGGGAATTGGGGGATTTGGGGATTGGGGGATTGGGGGATTTGGGAATTGGGGAGGGGGATTTGGGGTTTGGGGGATTGGGGGATTTGGGGTTGTGGGAATTGGGGGATTCAGGGATTGGGGGGTTTGGGAATTGGGGATTTGGGGATTGGGGGATTTGGGGATTGGGGGATTGGGGGATTGGGGATTGGGGGATTTGGGGATTGGGGGATTTGGGGATGTGGGAATGGGGATTTGGGATTGGGGGGATTTAGGAATTGGGGATTGGGGGGTTTGGGAATTGGGGATTGGGGGATTTGAGAATTGGGAGTTTTGGGAATTGGGGAGGGGGATTTGGGAATTGGGATTTGGGAATTGGGGGATTTGGGGATTGGGGGGTTTGGGAATTGGGAGATTTGGGAATTGGGAATTGGGAACGGGGGAGGGGGATTTGGGAATTGGGGGGGTTGGGAATTGGGGGATTTGGGAATTGGGGATTGGGGATGTGGGAATGGGGATTTGGGATTGGGGGGATTTAGGAATTGGAGATTGGGGGATTTGGGAATTGGGGATTGGGGGTTTGGGAATTGGGGATGTGGGAATTGGGGAGAGAGATTTGGGAATTGGGGGACTTGGGAATTGGGGATTTGGGATTTGGGGATTTGGGATTTGGGGGGTTTGGGAATTGGGGGGATTTGGGGGAATTGGGGATTTGGGGATGTGGGAATTGGTGGATTTGGGGATTGGGGGGTTTGGGAATTGGGGATTTGGGGATGTGGGAATTGGGGGATTTAGGAATTGGGGAGGGGGATGTGGGAATTGGGATTTGGGGAGGGGATTTGGGGGGGTTGGGAATTGGGGATTGGGGATTTGGGATTTGGGGAGGGGGATTTGGGAATGGCGAGGGGATTTGGGAATTGGGGGATTTGGGAATTGGGAGATTTGGGAATGGCGAGGGGGATTTGGGAACTGGGGGATTTGGGAATCGGGGAGGGGGATTTGGGACGGGGGATTTGGGAAATGGGGGATTTGGGAATTGGGACAGGGGATTTGGGGGTTTGGGACTGGGGATTTGGGGATTTGGGATTTGGGAATTGGGGGATTTGGGAACTGGGAGGGGGATTTGGAATTGGAGGATTTGGGAATTGGGGGATTTGGGGAGGGGGATTTGGGATTTGGGGGATTTGGGATTTGGGGAGGGGGATTTGGGGGGTTTGGGAACTGGGGAGGGGGATTTGGGAATTGGGAGATTTGGGATTTGGGATTTGGGGAATGGGAATTGGGTCTGGGGTCCCACCTTCGACGTGGGGGTGCCGCATGAGGAAGAGGAGGCCGAAGCGCAGGGTGGAGCTCACGGTCTCGGTGCCAGCGAAGAAAAGGTTCAGGGTGGTCAGCTCCAGGTTCTCCAGGGTGAACTCGGTGTTGGGGTTGTCCTTTTCCTGGGAAAAATCAGGAAATCCACCCCAAAATCGACCCCGAAATCCGGGAATGGCCCCAAAAATCTGGGAATGAGCCCAAAATCCCACCCAGAATCCCAAAAATGCTCCAGGTTCTCCAGGGTGAACTCGGTGTTGGGGTTGTCCTTTTCCTGGGAAAAATCAGGAAATCCACCCCAAAATCGACCCCGAAATTCGGGAACAGCCCCAAAAATCTGGGAATGACCCCAAAATCCCACCCAGGATCCCAAAAATGCTCCAGGTTCTCCAGGGTGAACTCGGAGTTGGGGTTGTCCTTTTCCTGGGAAAAACCGGGAAATCCACCCCAAAATCGACCCCGAAACCCAGGAACGGCCCCAAAAATCTGGGAATGGCCCCAAAAATCCGGGAATGGCCCCAAAATCGCACCCAGGATCCCAAAAATGCTCCAGGTTCTCCAGGGTGAACTCAGATTCAGGGTTGTTCTGGGAAAAATCGGGAAATCCACCCCAAAATCGACCCCGAAATCCGGGAACGGCCCCAAAAATCTGGGAATGACCCCAAAATCCCACCCAGGATCCCAAAAATGCTCCAGGTTCTCCAGGGTGAACTCGGTGTTGGGGTTGTCCTTTTCCTGGGAAAAATCAGGAAATCCACCCCAAAATCGACCCCGAAATTCGGGAACAGCCCCAAAAATCTGGGAATGACCCCAAAATCCCACCCAGGATCCCAAAAATGCTCCAGGTTCTCCAGGGTGAACTCGGAGTTGGGGTTGTCCTTTTCCTGGGAAAAACCGGGAAATCCACCCCAAAATCGACCCCGAAACCCAGGAACGGCCCCAAAAATCTGGGAATGGCCCCAAAAATCCGGGAATGGCCCCAAAATCGCACCCAGGATCCCAAAAATGCTCCAGGTTCTCCAGGGTGAACTCAGATTCAGGGTTGTTCTGGGAAAAATCGGGAAATCCACCCCAAAATCGACCCCGAAATCCGGGAACGGCCCCAAAAATCTGGGAATGACCCCAAAATCCCACCCAGGATCCCAAAAATGCTCCAGGTTCTCCAGGGTGAACTCGGTGTTGGGGTTGTCCTTTTCCTGGGAAAAATCAGGAAATCCACCCCAAAATCGACCCCGAAATTCGGGAACGGCCCCAAAAATCCAGGAATGACCCCAAAATCCCACCCAGGATCTCAAAAATGCTCCAGGTTCTCCAGGGTGAACTCGGTGTTGGGGTTGTTCTGGGAAAAACCGGGAAATCCGCCCCAAAATCGACCCCGAAACCCAGGAATGGCCCCAAAAATCCGGGAATGGCCCAAAATCCAGGAATGCCCCAAAATCCCACCCAGGATCCCAAAACTGCTCCAGGTTCTCCAGGGTGAACTCGGAGCTGGAGCCGCCCTTTTCCTGCTGAAAACGGTGAAATCCGCCCCGAAATCCGCCCCAAAATCCACCCCAAAACCCGGGAACGGCCCCAGGAACCCCCCAAGACCCCCAGAACCCCCCAGGACCCCTCCCCAAACCCTCCAAGACCCCCCAGGAGCCCCCAGAACCCCTCGAGGGTACCTGGAATCACCCCCAGGACCCCCAAAAAATCCCCAAAATCTCCTTCAACCCCCCCCAGCCCCCCCAGGACCCCTCCCCAAACCCCCTCAAGACCCCCCAGGACCCCTCAGGACCCCCCTGAACCCCTCGAGGGCGCCTGGAATCACCCCCAGGACCCCCCAAGACCCCCCAACCCCCCCTTTTGACCCCCCCAACCCCCCTCGGGACCCCTCCCCAAATCCCCCCAAGACCCCCCAAGACCTCCTAGGACCCCTCGAGGGTACCTGGAATCACCCCCAGGATCCCCCAAAACCCCCCCAAACCCCCCAAACCCCCTTTGACCCCCCCAACCCCCCCCAGGACCTCTCCCCAAACCCCCTCAAGACCCCCCAAGACCCCCCAACCCCCCCAAATCCCCCAGGACCCCTCCCCAAACCCTCCAAGATCCCCCCGGACCCCCCTGAACCCCTCAAGAGTACCTGGAATCACCCCCAGGACCCCCCAAGACCTCCCAACCCCCCCTTTGACCCCCCCAACCCCCCTCAGGACCCCTCCCCAAACCTCCCCAAGACCCCCCAGGACCCCCCAGGACCCCTCGAGGGTACCTGGAATCACCCCCAGGACCCCCAAATCCCCAGGACCCCTCCCAAACCCCCCCAAGACCCCCCAGAACCCCCCCAGGACCCCCCAGAACCCCTCAAGGGTTCCTGGAATCACCCCCAGAACCCCCAAAAGCCCCCAAGACCCCCCAAGACCCCCTTTGACCCCCCCAGCCCCCCCAGGATCCCTCCCCAAACCCCCCCAGGACCCCCCAGAACCCCTCGAGGGTTCCTGGAATCACCCCCAGGACCCCCAAAATCCTCCAAGACCCCCCCAAAACCCCCTTTGACCCCCTCAACCCCCCCGAGGACCCTTCCCTAAACTCTCCAGAACCCCCCAGGACCGCCGAGGACCCCTCAAGGGTTCCTGGAATCACCCCCAAACCCCCCAAAATCCCCCAAGACCCCCCCAAACCCCTTTGACCCCCCAACCCCTCCCAAGACCCCTCCCCAACCCCCCCCAAGACCCTCCAGGACCCCCCAGAACTCCCCCATGTCCCTCAAGTTACCTGGAACCCCCCCAGGACCCCTCCCCAAACCCCCAAGACCCCCCAGAACCCCTCGAGGGTACCTGGAATCACCCCCAGAACCCCCAAGACCCCTCAAAACCCCCTTCGACCCCCCCAGGACCCCCCAGGACCCCTCAAGGGCACCTGGAATCACCCCAGAACCCCCAAGACCCCTCAAAACCCCCCTTCGACCCCCCAGGACCCCCCAGGACCCCCCAGAACCCCCCAGGGCCCCCCAGGACCCCTCGAGGGCACCTGGAATCACCCCCAGGACACTTCAAGACCCCCCCAGGACACCCCAAAATCCCCTAAAACCCCCCAGGACCCCTCCCCAAGCCCCACCTTCTCCATCTGGATGAGGAAGGCGTCGATGAAGTCGCGGGGGCTGCTGGGGTCGAGGGTCCGGGCGTTGTCGCGCACGCGCCGGGCGATGAAGCTCCTCATCTTCCCCAGGAGCCGCGGGATGCGCAGGTGAGGGCCCGGCACGAACCACAGGAAGGACTCGGCCATGTCGTACAGCTTTGGGGAGCCCGAAATGTCCCGAAAATAGCCCAAAATGGCCCAAAACCTACCCCAAAAACCCACCCCAAAACCAGTCCAAAACTGCCCCAAAACCACCCCCAAAAAAACCCCGAAATTGTCCCAGAAATCCAGAAAAATCACCCCAAAACCACTGCAAAAACCACCCCAAAACCACCCCAAAATTGTCCCAAAAATCCAGAAAAATCACCCCAAAACCACCTCCAAAAAGCACTGCAAAGACAGCCCCAAAACCACCCCAAAATTGTCCCAGAACCACCCCAAAACCACCCCAAAAAACCCCCCGAAATTGTCCCCAAAAATCCAGAAAAATCACCCCAAAACCACCCCAAAAAGCACTGCAAAGACAACCCCCAAATCACCCCAAAAACCACCCCCAAAACCATCCCAAATTAATCTCAAAACCCATCCCCAAATCACCCCAAAAAACACCCCAAAAATATCTCAAAATAGCTCCAAAACCACCCCAAAACACCTCAAAAACCACCCCAAAATCATTCCAAAATTGGCACCAAAACCCACCCCAAAACCCCAAAACCACCCAAAACCCCAAAACCACCCCAAAACCACCCTAAAACCGGCCCCCGAGCTCCTCATCCTCCCCAGGAGCCGCGGGATGTCGTACAGCTTTGGGGAGCCCGAAATGTCCCGAAAACAGCCCAAAATGGCCCAAAACCCACCCCAAAACCCACCCCAAAACCAGTCCAAAATGCCTCAAAAACCACCTCAAAACCATCCCAAAAAATCCCGGAAAACCACCCCAAAAACATCCCAAAATAATCTCAAAAACCATCCCCAAATCACCCCAAATCCACCCCAAAAAGCACTCCCAAAACACCCCCAAAAACAGCTCAAAACCAACACCAAAGCCCACCCCTAAAACATCCCAAAATAATCTCAAAACCCATCCCAAAATGACCCCAAAACCACCCAAAAACATCCCAAAAATTCCCCCAAAACCACCCCAAAACCACCCCAAAAGTGACCCCAAAAACCACCCCAAAACCACCCCAAAACCACTCCAAAACCACGCCCAAAACCACCCCAAAACCCACCCCAAAAAGGACCCCAAAACCACCCCAAAACCATCCCAAAATAATCTCAAAACCCATCCCCAAATCACCCCAAAAACCACCCCAAAACCACCCCAAAACCACCCCAAAACCACCCCAAAACCCACCCAAAAAGGACCCCAAAACCACCCCAAAAAATCCCAAAATAATCGCAAAACCCATCCCCAAATCACTCCAAAAACTACCCTAAAAATATCTCAAAATAGCTCCAAAACCACCCCAAAAATGACCCCAAAACACCTCAAAAACCACCCCAAAATCATCCCGAAAACACCTCAAAAATACCCCAAAACCCATCCCAAAAATGGCACCAAAAATGACCCCAAAACCACCCCAAAACCATCCCAAAATAATCTCAAAAACCCATCCCCAAATCACCCCAAAAACCACCCCAAAAACATCCCAAAAATTCCCCCAAAACCATCCCAAAACCACCCCAAAAAATCCTAAAGTACCCCAAAAACATCCCCAAATCACCCCAAAATCACTCCAAAAACCACCCCAAAAATGTTTCAAAGCAGCCCCCAAACCACCCTAAAACACCTCAAAAACCACCCCAAAATCATCCCAAAAACATCCTCAAAATACCCCAAAACCCACCCCAAAAATGGCACCAAACCACCCCAAACCCCCAAACACCCCAAAACCACCCCAAAAATGACCCCAAAAAATCCCAAAATAATCTCAAAAACCCATCCCCAAATCATCCCAAAATCACCCCAAAACCACCCAAAAACATCCCCAAAAATACCCCAAAACCCACCCCAAAAATGGCACCAAAACCACCCCAAAACCGCCCCAAAAATTTCCCCAAAAATTCCCCAAAACCACCCCAAAAAATCCCCCCAAAATCTCCAACAAAATTCCCCAAAAATTCCCCAAAAAATTCCCAAAAAATCCCCTAAAATCCCCCAAAATTCCCCCAAAATTCCCAAAAATCCCCAAAAATCCCAAGAATCCCAAAAAATCCACAAAAAATCCCAACAATTCCCAAAAATCCCCCCATAAGCCCCCAAAATTAAAAAAAAACCTCCCCAAAATTCAAAAAAAATTCCCAAAAATTCCATAAAACTCCTAAGAATTCCCAAAAATTCCCAAAAAATTCTCAAAAATCCCCAAAAATCCTCAAAAATCGCCCAAATCCCCTAAATCTCAAAATTACCCAAAAAATCCCCCAAATTCCCCAAAAACTCCCCCAAATTCCCCAAAATTCCCAAAAATGCCCCCAAATTCCCAAAACTCCCAAAATTCCACAAAAATTAAAAAAACTCCCCCAAAATCCTCCAAAATCCCCCAAAATTCTCAAAAATTCCAAAAAATCCCCAAAATTCCTCAAAAAAATGCCAAAAAAATCCCCAAAAACCCCAAAAATCCCCCCAAAATTCCCAAAATCCCCAAAAATTCCCAAAAAACTCCCAAATT
>NW_025963371.1:0-20000 GCF_020740725.1 Corvus hawaiiensis
CCCGCCCATTCCCCCTTTAGCCACGCCCATTCCGCCTTCAGCCACGGCCTTTCCCCCTTTAGCCCATCCCATACACGATTCTGCCTCGCCCATTCCCCTTTTAGCCTCCCCCCTACGGCCCCTAGAGGCCCGGCAAGCCCCCCCTTTAGCCCCCGCCCCTTCCGGCTTTAGCCCCGCCCACTCCGCCCTCAGCCCCGCCCACCCCGCCCTTGGCCCCGCCCACCTCGCCCTTGGCCCCGCCCATTCCCCCTTTAGCCACGCCCATTCCGCCTTCAGCCACGGCCTTTCCCCCTTTAGCCCTGCCCATACACGATTCTGCTTCGCCCATTCCCCTTTTAGCCTCCCCCCTACGGCCCCTAGAGCCCCGGCAAGCCCCCCCCCTTAGCCCCGCCCCTTCCGGCTTTAGCCCCGCCCACTCCGCCCTTAGCCCCGCCCACCCCGCCCTTGGCCCCGCCCACCCCGCCCTTGGCCCCGCCCATTTTCCCTTTAGCCACGCCCATTCCGCCTTCAGCCACGGCCTTTCCCCCTTTAGCCCTGCCTATACACGATTCTGCCTCGCCCATTCCCCTTTTAGCCTCCCCCCTACGGCCCCTAGAGCCCCGGCAAGCCCCCCCCCTTTAGCCCCGCCCCTTCCGGCTTTAGCCCCGCCCACTCAGCCCTTAGCCCCGCCCACCCCGCCCTTGGCCCCGCCCATTCCCCCTTTAGCCACGCCCATTCCGCCTTCAGCCACGGCCTTTCCCCCTTTAGCCCTGCCCATACACGATTCTGCCTCGCCCATTCCCCTTTTAGCCTCCCCCCTACGGCCCCTAGAGCCCCGGCAAGCCCCCCCCTTTAGCCCGCCCCTTCCGGCTTTAGCCCCGCCCACTCCGCCCTTAGCCCCGCCCACTCCGCCCTTAGCCCCGCCCACCCCGCCCTTGGCTTCGCCCATTCCCCCTTTAGCCACGCCCATTCCGCCTTCAGCCATGGCCTTTCCCCCTTTAGCCCTGCCCATACACGATTCTGCCTCGCCCATTCCCCTTTAGCCTCCCCCCTACGGCCCCTAGAGCCCCGGCAAGCCCCCCTGTTTAGCCCCGCCCCTTCCGGCTTTAGCCCCGCCCCTTCCGGCTTTAGCCCCGCCCACCCCGCCCTTGGCTCCGCCCATTCCCCCTTTAGCCACGCCCATTCCGCCTTCAGCCACGGCCTTTCCCCCTTTAGCCCTGCCCATACACGATTCTGCCTCGCCCATTCCCCTTTTAGCCTCCCCCCTACGGCCCCTAGAGCCCCGGCAAGCCCCCCCCTTTAGCCCCGCCCCTTCCGGCTTTAGCCCCGCCCCTTCCGGCTTTAGCCCCGCCCACCCCGCCCTTGGCCCCGCCCATTCCCCCTTTAGCCACGCCCATTCCGCCTTCAGCCACGGCCTTTCCCCCTTTAGCCCTGCCCATACACGATTCTGCCTCGCCCATTCCCCTTTTAGCCTCCCCCCTACGGCCCCTAGAGCCCCGGCAAGCCCCCCCCTTTAGCCCCGCCCCTTCCGGCTTTAGCCCCGCCCACTCCGCCCTTGGCCCCGCCCACCCCGCCCTTGGCCCCGCCCACCCCGCCCTTGGCCCTGCCCATTCCCCCTTTAGCCACGCCCATTCCGCCTTCAGCCACGGCCTTTCCCCCTTTAGCCCTGCCCATACACGATTCTGCCTCGCCCATTCCCCTTTTAGCCTCCCCCCTACGGCCCCTAGAGCCCCGGCAAGCCCCCCCTTTAGCCCCGCCCCTTCCGGATTTAGCCCCGCCCACCCCGCCCTTGGCCCCGCCCACCCCGCCCTTGGCCCCGCCCACCCCGCCCTTGGCCCCGCCCATTCCCCCTTTAGCCACGCCCATTCCGCCTTCAGCCACGGCCTTTCCCCCTTTAGCCCTGCCCATACACGATTCTGCCTCGCCCATTCCCCTTTTAGCCTCCCCCCTACGGCCCCTAGAGCCCCGGCAAGCCCCCCCCCTTTAGCCCCGCCCCTTCCGGCTTTAGCCCCGCCCCACTCCGCCCTTAGCCCCGCCCACCCCGCCCTTGGCCCCGCCCATTCCCCCCTTTAGCCACGCCCATTCCGCCTTCAGCCACGGCCTTTCCCCCTTTAGCCCTGCCCATACACGATTCTGCCTCGCCCATTCCCCTTTAGCCTCCCCCCTACGGCCCCTAGAGCCCCGGCAAGCCCCCCCCTTTAGCCCCGCCCCTTCCGGCTTTAGCCCCGCCCACTCCTCCCTTGGCCCCGCCCACCCCGCCCTTGGCCCCGCCCACCCCGCCTTGGCCCCGCCCATTCCCCCTTTAGCCACGCCCATTCCGCATTCAGCCACGGCCTTTCCCCCTTTAGCCCTGCCCATACACGATTCTGCCTCGCCCATTCCCCTTTTAGCCTCCCCCCTACGGCCCCTAGAGCCCCGGCAAGCCCCCCCCCTTTAGCCCGCCCCTTCCGGCTTTATCCCCGCCCCTTCCGGCTTTAGCCCGCCCACTCCGCCCTTAGCCCCGCCCACCCCGCCCTTGGCCCCGCCCATTTTCCCTTTAGCCACGCCCATTCCGCCTTCAGCCACGGCCTTTCCCCCTTTAGCCCTGCCCATACACGATTCTGCCTCGCCCATTCCCCTTTTAGCCTCCCCCCTACGGCCCCTAGAGCCCCGGCAAGCCCCCCCCTTTAGCCCCGCCCCTTCCGGATTTAGCCCCGCCCCTTCCGGCTTTAGCCCCGCCCACTCCGCCCTTGGCCCCGCCCACCCCGCCCTTGGCCCCGCCCATTCCCCCTTTAGCCAAGCCCATTCCGCCTTCAGCCACTGCCTTTCCCCCCTTTAGCCCTGCCTATACACGATTCTGCCTCGCCCATTCCCCTTTTAGCCTCCCCCCTACGGCCCCTAGAGCCCCGGCAAGCCCCCCCCTTTAGCCCCGCCCCTTCCGGCTTTAGCCCCGCCCACCCCGCCCTTAGCCCCGCCCTCCCCGCCCTTGGCCCCGCCCATTCCCCCTTTAGCCACGCCCATTCCGCCTTCAGCCACGGCCTTTCCCCCTTTAGCCCTGCCCATACACGATTCTGCCTCGCCCATTCCCCTTTTAGCCTCCCCCCTACGGCCCCTAGAGCCCCGGCAAGCCCCCCCCCCTTTAGCCCCGCCCCTTCCGGCTTTCTCCCCGCCCCTTCCGGCTTTAGCCCCGCCCACTCCGCCCTTAGCCCCGCCCACCCCGCCCTTGGCTTCGCCCATTCCCCCTTTAGCCACGCCCATTCCGCCTTCAGCCACGGCCTTTCCCCCTTTAGCCCTGCCCATACACGATTCTGCCTCGCCCATTCCCCTTTTAGCCTCCCCCCTACGGCCCCTAGAGCCCCGGCAAGCCCCCCCCCTTTAGCCCCGCCCCTTCCGCCTTTAGCCCCGCCCCTTCCGGCTTTAGCCCCGCCCACTCCGCCCTTAGCCCCGCCCACCCCGCCCTTGGCCCCGCCCATTTTCCCTTTAGCCACGCCCATTCCGCCTTCAGCCACGGCCTTTCCCCCTTTAGCCCTGCCCATACACGATTCTGCCTCGCCCATTCCCCTTTAGCCTCCCCCCTACGGCCCCTAGAGCCCCGGCAAGCCCCCCCCTTTAGCCCCGCCCCTTCCGGCTTTAGCCCCGCCCACTCCGCCCTTGGCCCCGCCCACCCCGCCCTTGGCCCCGCCCACCCCGCCCTTGGCCCCGCCCATTCCCCCTTTAGCCACGCCCATTCCGCCTTCAGCCACGGCCTTTCCCCCTTTAGCCCTGCCCATACACGATTCTGCCTCGCCCATTCCCCTTTTAGCCTCCCCCCTACGGCCCCTAGAGCCCCGGCAAGCCCTCCCCCTTTAGCCCCGCCCCTTCCGGCTTTAGCCCCGCCCCTTCCGGCTTTAGCCCCGCCCACTCCGCCCTTAGCCCCGCCCACCCCGCCCTTGGCCCCGCCCGTTCCCCCTTTAGCCACGCCCATTCCGCCTTCAGCCACGGCCTTTCCCCCTTTAGCCCTGCCCATACACGATTCTGCCTCGCCCATTCCCCTTTTAGCCTCCCCCTACGGCCCCTAGAGCCCCGGCAAGCCCCCCCCTTTAGCCCCGCCCCTTCCGGCTTTAGCCCCGCCCACTCCGCCCTTAGCCCCGCCCATCCCGCCCTTGGCCCCGCCCATTCCCCCTTTAGCCACGCCCATTCCGCCTTCAGCCACGGCCTTTCCCCCTTTAGCCCTGCCCATACACAATTCTGCGTCGCCCATTCCCCTTTTAGCCTCCCCCCTACGGCCCCTAGAGCCCCGGCAAGCCCCCCCCTTTAGCCCCGCCCCTTCCGGCTTTAGCCCCGCCCACTCCGCCCTTAGCCCCGCCCACCCCGCCCTTGGCCCCGCCCACCCCGCCCTTGGCCCCGCCCATTCTTCGCTTTAACCACGCCCATTCCGCCTTCAGCCACGGCCTTTCCCCCTTTAGCCCTGCCCATACACGATTCTGCCTCGCCCATTCCCCTTTTAGCCTCCCCCCTACGGCCCCTAGAGCCCCGGCAAGCCCCCCCCCTTTAGCCCCCGCCCCTTCCGGCTTTAGCCCCGCCCCTTCCGGCTTTAGCCCCGCCCACTCCGCCCTTAGCCCCGCCCACCCCGCCCTTAGCCCCGCCCACCCCGCCCTTGGCCCCGCCCATTCCCCTTTAGCCACGCCCATTCCGCCTTCAGCCACGGCCTTTCCCCTTTAGCCCTGTCCATACACGATTCTGCCTCGCCCATTCCCCTTTTAGCCTCCCCCCTACGGCCCCTAGAGCCCCGGCAAGCCCCCCCCCTTTAGCCCCGCCCCTTCCGGCTTTCTCCCCGCCCACTCCGGCTTTAGCCCCGCCCACTCCGCCCTTAGCCCCGCCCACCCCGCCCTTGGCCCCGCCCATTCCCCGCCCTTGGCCCCGCCCATTCCCCCTTTAGCCACGCCCATTCCGCCTTCAGCCACGGCCTTTCCCCCTTTAGCCCTGCCCATACACGATTCTGCCTCGCGCATTCCCCTTTTAGCCTCCCCCCTACGGCCCCTAGAGCCCCGGCAAGCCCCCCCCTTTAGCCCCGCCCCTTCCGGCTTTAGCCCCGCCCCTTCCGGCTTTAGCCCCGCCCACCCCGCCCTTGGCCCCGCCCACCCCGCCCTTGGCCCCGCCCATTTTCCCTTTAGCCCCGCCCATTCCGCCTATAGCCCCGCCCACTCCGCCCTTAGCCCCGCCCACCCCGCCCTTGGCCCCGCCCATTCCCCCTTTAGCCACGCCCATTCCGCCTTCAGCCACGGCCTTTCCCCCTTTAGCCCTGCCCATACACGATTCTGCCTCGCCCATTCCCCTTTTAGCCTCCCCCCTACGGGCCCCTAGAGCCCCGGCAAGCCCCCCCCCTTTAGCCCCGCCCCTTCCTGCTTTAGCCCCGCCCCTTCCGGCTTTAGCCCCGCCCACTCCGCCCTTAGCCCCGCCCACCCCGCCCTTGGCCCCGCCCATTTTCCCTTTAGCCACGCCCATTCCGCCTTCAGCCACGGCCTTTCCCCCTTTAGCCCTGCCCATACACGATTCTGCCTCGCCCATTCCCCTTTTAGCCTCCCCCCTACGCCTACGGCCCCTAGAGCCCCGGCAAGCCCCCCTTTAGCCCCGCCCCTTCCGGCTTTAGCCCCGCCCCTTCCGGCTTTAGCCCCGCCCACTCCGCCCTTAGCCCCGCCCGCCCCGCCCTTGGCCCCGCCCATTCTCCCTTTAGCCACGCCCATTCCGCCTTCAGCCACGGCCTTTCCCCCTTTAGCCCTGCCCATACACGATTCTGCCTCGCCCATTCCCCTTTTAGCCTCCCCCCTACGGCCCCTAGAGCCCCGGCAAGCCCCCCCCCTTTAGCCCCGCCCCTTCCGGCTTTAGCCCCGCCCACTCCGCCCTTAGCCCCGCCCACCCCGCCCTTGGCCCCGCCCATTCCCCCTTTAGCCACGCCATTCCGCCTTCAGCCACGGCCTTTCCCCCTTTAGCCCTGCCCATACACGATTCTGCCTCGCCCATTCCCCTTTTAGCCTCCCCCCTACGGCCCCTAGAGCCCCGGCAAGCCCCCCCTTTAGCCCCGCCCCTTCCGGCTTTAGCCCCGCCCACTCCGCCCTTAGCCCCGCCCACCCCACCCTTGGCCCCGCCCATTCCCCCTTTAGCCACGCCCATTCCGCCTTCAGCCACGGCCTTTCCCCCTTTAGCCCTGCCCATACACGATTCTGTCTCGCCCATTCCCCTTTTAGCCTCCCCCCTACGGCCCCTAGAGCCCTGGCGAACCCCCCCCTTTAGCCCCGCCCCTTCCGGCTTTCTCCCCGCCCCTTCCGGCTTTAGCCCCGCCCACTCCGCCCTTAGCCCCCGCCCACCCCGCCCTTGGTCCCGCCCATTCCCCCTTTAGCCACGCCCATTCCGCCTTCAGCCACGGCCTTTCCCCCTTTAGCCCTGCCCATACACGATTCTGCCTCGCCCATTCCCCTTTTAGCCTCCCCCCTACGGCCCCTAGAGCCCCGGCAAGCCCCCCCCTTAGCCCCGCCCCTTCCGGCTTTAGCCCCGCCCACTCCGCCCTTAGCCCCGCCCACCCCGCCCTTGGCCCCGCCCATTCCCCCTTTAGCCACGCCCATTCCGCCTTCAGCCACGGCCTTTCCCCCTTTAGCCCTGCCCATACACGATTCTGCCTCGCCATTCCCCTTTTAGCCTCCCCCTACGGCCCCTAGAGCCCCGGCAAGCCCCCCCCCTTTAGCCCCGCCCCTTCCGGCTTTAGCCCCGCCCACTCCGCCCTTAGCCCCGCCCACCCCGCCCTTAGCCCCGCCCACCCCGCCCTTGGCCCCGCCCATTTTCCCTTTAGCCACGCCCATTCCGCCTTCAGCCACGGCCTTTCCCCCTTTAGCCCTGCCCATACACGATTCTGCCTCGCCCATTCCCCTTTTAGCCTCCCCCCTACGGCCCCTAGAGCCCCGGCAAGCCCCCCCCTTTAGCCCCGCCCCTTCCGCCTTTATCCCCGCCCCTTCCGGCTTTAGCCCCGCCCACTCCGCCCTTAGCCCCGCCCACCCCGCCCTTGGCCCCGCCCATTCCCCCTTTAGCCACGCCCATTCCGCCTTCAGCCACGGCCTTTCCCCCTTTAGCCCTGCCCATACACGATTCTGCCTCGCCCATTCCCCTTTTAGCCTCCCCCCTACGGCCCCTAGAGCCCCGGCAAGCCCCCCCCTTTAGCCCCGCCCCTTCCGGCTTTAGCCCTGCCCACTCCGGCTTTAGCCCCGCCCACTCCGCCCTTAGCCCCGCCCACCCCGCCCTTGGCCCCGCCCATTCCCCCTTTAGCCACGCCCATTCCGCCTTCAGCCACGGCCTTTCCCCCTTTAGCCCTGCCATACACGATTCTGCCTCGCCCATTCCCCTTTTAGCCTCCCCCCTACGGCCCCTAGAGCCCCGGCAAGCCCCCCCTTTAGCCCCGCCCCTTCCGGCTTTAGCCCCGCCCCTTCCGGCTTTAACCCCGGCCCACCCCGCCCTTGGCCCCGCCCATTTTCCCTTTAGCCACGCCCATTCCGCCTTCAGCCACGGCCTTTCCCCCTTTAGCCCTGCCCATACACGATTCTGCCTCGCCCATTCCCCTTTTAGCCTCCCCCCTACGGCCCCTAGAGCCCCGGCAAGCCCCCCCCTTTAGCCCCGCCCCTTCCGGCTTTAGCCCCGCCCACTCCGCCCTTAGCCCCGCCCACCCCGCCCTTGGCCCCGCCCATTCCCCCTTTAGCCACGCCCATTCCGCCTTCAGCCACGGCCTTTCCCCCTTTAGCCCTGCCCATACACGATTCTGCCTCGCCCATTCCCCTTTTAGCCTCCCCCCTACGGCCCCTAGAGCCCCGGCAAGCCCCCCCCTTTAGCCCCGCCCCTTCCGGCTTTCGCCCCGCCCACTCCGGCTTTAGCCCCGCCCACTCCGCCCTTAGCCCCGCCCACGCCCCCGCCCATTCCCCCTTTAGCCACGCCCATTCCGCCTTCAGCCACGGCCTTTCCCCCTTTAGCCCTGCCCATACACGATTCTGCCTCGCCCATTCCCCTTTTAGCCTCCCCCCTACGGCCCCTAGAGCCCCGGCAAGCCCCCCCCTTTAGCCCCGCCCCTTCCGGCTTTAGCCCCGCCCACTCCGCCCTTAGCCCCGCCCACCCCACCCTTGGCCCGCCCACCCCGCCCTTGGCCCCGCCCATTCCCCCTTTAGCCACGCCCATTCCGCCTTCAGCCACGGCCTTTCCCCCTTTAGCCCTGCCCATACACGATTCTGCCTCGCCCATTCCCCTTTTAGCCTCCCCCCTACGGCCCCTAGAGCCCCGGCAAGCCCCCCCTTTAGCCCCGCCCCTTCCGGCTTTAGCCCCGCCCCTTCCGGCTTTAGCCCCGCCCACCGCGCCCTTGGCCCCGCCCATTCCCCCTTTAGCCACGCCCATTCCGCCTTCAGCCACGGCCTTTCCCCCTTTAGCCCTGCCCATACACGATTCTGCCTCGCCCATTCCCCTTTTAGCCTCCCCCCTACGGCCCCTAGAGCCCCGGCAAGCCCCCCCCTAGCCCCGCCCCTTCCGGATTTAGCCCCGCCCCTTCCGGCTTTAGCCCCGCCCACCCCGCCCTTGGCCCCGCCCATTTTTCCCTTTAGCCACGCCCATTCCGCCTTCAGCCACGGGCCTTTCCCCCTTTAGCCCTGCCCATACACGATTCTGCCTCGCCCATTCCCCCTTTTAGCCTCCCCCCTACGGCCCCTAGAGCCCCGGCAAGCCCCCCCCTTTAGCCCCGCCCCTTCCGGCTTTCGCCCCGCCCACTCCGGCTTTAGCCCCGCCCACTCCGCCTTTAGCCCCGCCCACCCCGCCCTTGGCCCCGCCCATCCCCCCTTTAGCCACGCCCATTCCGCCTTCAGCCACGGCCTTTCCCCCTTTAGCCCTGCCCATACACGATTCTGCCTCGCCCAGTCCCCTTTTAGCCTCCCCCCTACGGCCCCTAGAGCCCCGGCAAGCCCCCCCCTTAGCCCCGCCCCTTCCGGCTTTAGCCCCGCCCCTTCCGGCTTTAGCCCCGCCCACTCCGCCCTTGGCCCCGCCCACCGCGCCCTTGGCCCCGCCCATTTTCCCTTTAGCCACGCCCATTCCGCCTTCAGCCACGGCCTTTCCCCCTTTAGCCCTGCCCATACACGATTCTGCCTCGCCCATTCCCCTTTTAGCCTCCCCCCTACGGCCCCTAGAGCCCCGGCAAGCCCCCCCCTTTAGCCCCGCCCCTTCCGGCTTTAGCCCCGCCCACTCCGCCCTTAGCCCCGCCCACCCCGCCCTTGGCCCCGCCCATCCCGCCCTTGGCCCCGCCCATTCCCCCTTAGCCACGCCCATTCCGCCTTCAGCCACTGCCTTTCCCCCTTTAGCCCTGCCTATACACGATTCTGCCTCGCCCATTCCCCTTTTAGCCTCCCCCCTACGGCCCCTAGAGCCCCGGCAAGCCCCCCCCTTTAGCCCCGCCCCTTCCGGCTTTAGCCCCGCCCACTCCGCCCTTAGCCCCGCCCACCCCGCCCTTGGCCCCGCCCATTCCCCCTTTAGCCACGCCCATTCCGCCTTCAGCCACGGCCTTTCCCCCTTTAGCCCTGCCCATACACGATTCTGCCTCGCCCATTCCCCTTTTAGCCTCCCCCCTACGGCCCCTAGAGCCCCGGCAAGCCCCCCCCCCCTTTAGCCCCGCCCCTTCCGGCTTTCTCCCCCGCCCACTCCGGCTTTAGCCCCGCCCACTCCGCCCTTAGCCCCGCCCACCCCGCCCATGGCTTCGCCCATTCCCCCTTTAGCCACGCCCATTCCGCCTTCAGCCACGGCCTTTCCCCCTTTAGCCCTGCCCATACACGATTCTGCCTCGCCCATTCCCCTTTAGCCTCCCCCCTACGGCCCCTAGAGCCCCGGCAAGCCCCCCCCTTTAGCCCCGCCCCTTCCGCCTTTAGCCCCGCCCACTCCGCCCTTGGCCCCGCCCACCCCGCCCTTGGCCCCGCCCACCCCGCCCTTGGCCCCGCCCATTCCCCCTTTAGCCACGCCCATTCCGCCTTCAGCCACGGCCTTTCCCCCTTTAGCCCTGCCCATACACGATTCTGCCTCGCCCATTCCCCTTTTAGCCTCCCCCCTACGGCCCCTAGAGCCCCGGCAAGCCCCCCCCCTTTAGCCCCGCCCCTTCCGGCTTTAGCCCCGCCCCTTCCGGCTTTAGCCCCGCCCACTCCGCCCTTGGCCCCGCCCACCCCGCCCTTGGCCCCGCCCGTTCCCCCTTTAGCCACGCCCATTCCGCCTTCAGCCACGGCCTTTCCCCCTTTAGCCCTGCCCATACACGATTCTGCCTCGCCCATTCCCCTTTTAGCCTCCCCCCTACGGCCCCTAGAGCCCCGGCAAGCCCCCCCCTTTAGCCCCGCCCCTTCCGGCTTTAGCCCCGCCCACTCCGCCCTTAGCCCCGCCCATCCCGCCCTTGCCCCCGCCCATTCCCCCTTTAGCCACGCCCATTCCGCCTTCAGCCACGGCCTTTCCCCCTTTAGCCCTGCCCATACACGATTCTGCCTCGCCCATTCCCCTTTTAGCCTCCCCCCTACGGCCCCTAGAGCCCCGGCAAGCCCCCCCCTTTAACCCCGCCCCTTCCGGCTTTAGCCCCGCCCACTCCGGCTTTAGCCCCGCCCACTCCGCCCTTAGCCCCGCCCACCCCGCCCTTGGCCCCGCCCATTCCCACCTTTAGCCACGCCCATTCCGCCTTCAGCCACGGCCTTTCCCCCTTTAGCCCTGCCCATACACGATTCTGCCTCGCCCATTCCCCTTTTAGCCTCCCCCCTACGGCCCCTAGAGCCCCGGCAAGCCCCCCCCTTTAGCCCCGCCCCTTCCGGCTTTAGCCCCGCCCCTTCCGGCTTTAGCCCCGCCCACTCCGCCCTTGGCCCCGCCCACCCCGCCCTTGGCCCCGCCCATTCCCGCTTTAACCACGCCCATTCCGCCTTCAGCCACGGCCTTTCCCCCTTTAGCCCTGCCCATACACGATTCTGCCTCGCCCATTCCCCTTTTAGCCTCCCCCCTACGGCCCCTAGAGCCCCGGCAAGCCCCCCCCCCCTTTAGCCCCGCCCCTTCCGGCTTTAGCCCCGCCCCTTCCGGCTTTAGCCCCGCCCACTCCGCCCTTAGCCCCGCCCACCCCGCCCTTGGCCCCGCCCATTCCCACCTTTAGCCACGCCCATTCAGCCTTCAGCCACGGCCTTTCCCCCTTTAGCCCTGCCCATACACGATTCTGCCTCGCCCATTCCCCTTTTAGCCTCCCCCCTACGGCCCCTAGAGCCCCGGCAAGCCCCCCCCCTTTAGCCCCGCCCCTTCCGGCTTTAGCCTCGCCCCTTCCGGCTTTAGCCCCGCCCACTCCGCCCTTAGCCCCGCCCACCCCGCCCTTGGCCCCGCCCATTCCCCCTTTAGCCACGACCATTCCGCCTTCAGCCACGGCCTTTCCCCCTTTAGCCCTGCCCATACACGATTCTGCCTTGCCCATTCCCCTTTTAGCCTCCCCCCTACGGCCCCTAGAGCCCCGGCAAGCCCCCCCCTTTAGCCCCGCCCCTTCCGGATTTAGCCCCGCCCCTTCCGGCTTTAGCCCCGCCCACTCCGCCCTTGGCCCCGCCCACCGCGCCCTTGGCCCCGCCCATTCCCCCTTTAGCCACGCCCATTCCGCCTTCAGCCACGGCCTTTCCCCCTTTAGCCCTGCCTATACACGATTCTGCCTCGCCCATTCCCCTTTTAGCCTCCCCCCTACGGCCCCTAGAGCCCCGGCAAGCCCCCCCCTTTAGCCCCGCCCCTTCCGGCTTTAGCCCCGCCCACTCCGCCCTTAGCCCCGCCCACCCCGCCCTTGGCCCCGCCCATTCCCCCTTTAGCCACGCCCATTCCGCCTTCAGCCACGGCCTTTCCCCCTTTAGCCCTGCCCATACACGATTCCGCCTCGCCCATTCCCCTTTTAGCCTCCCCCCTACGGCCCCTAGAGCCCCGGCAAGCCCCCCCCCTTTAGCCCCGCCCCTTCCGGCTTTCTCCCCGCCCACTCCGGCTTTAGCCCCGCCCACTCCGCCCTTAGCCCCGCCCACCCCGCCCTTGGCTTCGCCCATTCCCCCTTTAGCCACGCCCATTCCGCCTTCAGCCACGGCCTTTCCCCCTTTAGCCCTGCCCATACACGATTCTGCCTCGCCCATTCCCCTTTTAGCCTCCCCCCTACGGCCCCTAGAGCCCCGGCAAGCCCCCCCCTTTAGCCCCGCCCCTTCCGGCTTTAGCCCCGCCCACTCCGCCCTTAGCCCCGCCCACCCCGCCCTTAACCCCGCCCACCCCGCCCTTGGCCCCGCCCATTCCCGCTTTAACCACGCCCATTCCGCCTTCAGCCACGGCCTTTCCCCCTTTAGCCCTGCCCATACACGATTCTGCCTCGCCCATTCCCCTTTTAGCCTCCCCCCTACGGCCCCTAGAGCCCCGGCAAGCCCCCCCCTTTAGCCCCGCCCCTTCCGGCTTTAGCCCCGCCCACTCCGCCCTTGGCCCCGCCCACCCCGCCCTTGGCCCCGCCCATTCCCCCTTTAGCCACGCCCATTCCGCCTTCAGCCACGGCCTTTCCCCCTTTAGCCCTGCCCATACACGATTCTGCCTCGCCCATTCCCCTTTTAGCCTCCCCCCTACGGCCCCTAGAGCCCCGGCAAGCCCCCCCCCCCTTTAGCCCCGTCCCTTCCGGCTTTAGCCCCGCCCACTCCGGGTTTAGCCCCGCCCACCCCGCCCTTAGCCCCGCCCACCCCGCCCTTGGCCCCGCCCATTCCCACCTTTAGCCACGCCCATTCCGCCTTCAGCCACGGCCTTTCCCCCTTTAGCCCTGCCCATACACGATTCTGCCTCGCCCATTCCCCTTTTAGCCTCCCCCCTACGGCCCCTAGAGCCCCGGCAAGCCTCCCCTTTAGCCCCGCCCCTTCCGGCTTTAGCCCCGCCCCTTCCGGCTTTAGCCCCGCCCACCCCGCCCTTGGCCCCGCCCTCCGCGCCCTTGGCCCCGCCCATTTTCCCTTTAGCCACGCCCATTCCGCCTTCAGCCACGGCCTTTCCCCCTTTAGCCCTGCCCATACACGATTCTGCCTCGCCCATTCCCCTTTTAGCCTCCCCCCTACGGCCCCTAGAGCCCCGGCAAGCCCCCCCCCTTTAGCCCCGCCCCTTCCGGCTTTAGCCCCGCCCACTCCGCCCTTAGCCCCGCCCACTCCGCCCTTGGCCCCGCCCACCCCGCCCTTGGCCCCGCCCATTTTCCCTTTAGCCACGCCCATTCCGCCTTCAGCCACGGCCTTTCCCCCTTTAGCCCTGCCTATACATGATTCTGCCTCGCCCATTCCCCTTTTAGCCTCCCCCCTACGGCCCCTAGAGCCCCGGCAAGCCCCCCCCTTTAGCCCCGCCCCTTCCGGCTTTAGCCCCGCCCACTCCGCCCTTAGCCCCGCCCACCCCGCCCTTGGCCCCGCCCATTCCCCCTTTAGCCACGCCCATTCCGCCTTCAGCCACAGCCTTTCCCCCTTTAGCCCATCCCATACACGATTCTGCCTCGCCCATTCCCCTTTTAGCCTCCCCCCTACGGCCCCTAGAGGCCCGGCAAGCCCCCCCCTTTAGCCCCGCCCCTTCCGGCTTTAGCCCCGCCCACTCCGCCCTTAGCCCCGCCCACCCCGCCCTTGGCCCCGCCCACCTCGCCCTTGGCCCCGCCCATTCCCCCTTTAGCCACGCCCATTCCGCCTTCAGCCACGGCCTTTTTCCCTTTAGCCCTGCCCATACACGATTCTGCTTCGCCCATTCCCCTTTTAGCCTCCCCCCTACGGCCCCTAGAGCCCCGGCAAGCCCCCCCCCTTAGCCCCGCCCCTTCCGGCTTTAGCCCCGCCCCTTCCGGCTTTAGCCCCGCCCACCCCGCCCTTGGCCCCGCCCACCCCCGCCCTTGGCCCCGCCCATTTTCCCTTTAGCCACGCCCATTCCGCCTTCAGCCACGGCCTTTCCCCCTTTAGCCCTGCCTATACACGATTCTGCCTCGCCCATTCCCCTTTTAGCCTCCCCCCTACGGCCCCTAGAGCCCCGACAAGCCCCCCCCTTTAGCCCCGCCCCTTCCGGCTTTAGCCCCGCCCACTCAGCCCTTAGCCCCGCCCACCCCGCCCTTGGCCCCGCCCATTCCCCCTTTAGCCACGCCCATTCCGCCTTCAGCCACGGCCTTTCCCCCTTTAGCCCTGCCCATACACGATTCTGCCTCGCCCATTCCCCTTTTAGCCTCCCCCCCTACGGCCCCTAGAGCCCCGGCAAGCCCCCCCTTTAGCCCCGCCCCTTCCGGCTTTCGCCCCGCCCACTCCGGCTTTAGCCCCGCCCACTCCGCCCTTAGCCCCGCCCACCCCGCCCTTGGCTTCGCCCATTCCCCCTTTAGCCACGCCCATTCCGCCTTCAGCCACGGCCTTTCCCCCTTTAGCCGTGCCCATACACGATTCTGCCTCGCCCATTCCCCTTTAGCCTCCCCCCTACGGCCCCTAGAGCCCCGGCAAGCCCCCCCCTTTAGCCCCGCCCCTTCCGGCTTTAGCCCCGCCCCTTCCGGCTTTAGCCCCGCCCACCCCGCCCTTGGCTCCGCCCATTCCCCCTTTAGCCACGCCCATTCCGCCTTCAGCCACGGCCTTTCCCCCTTTAGCCCTGCCCATACACGATTCTGCCTCGCCCATTCCCCTTTTAGCCTCCCCCCTACGGCCCCTAGAGCCCCGGCAAGCCCCCCCCCTTTAGCCCCGCCCACTCCGGCTTTAGCCCCGCCCCTTCCGGCTTTAGCCCCGCCCACCCCGCCCTTGGCCCCGCCCATTCCCCCTTTAGCCACGCCCATTCCGCCTTCAGCCATGGCCTTTCCCCCTTTAGCCCTGCCCATACACGATTCTGCCTCGCCCATTCCCCTTTTAGCCTCCCCCCTACGGCCCCTAGAGCCCCGGCAAGCCCCCCCCCTTTAGCCGCGCCCCTTCCGGCTTTAGCCCCGCCCACTCCGCCCTTAGCCCCGCCCACCCCGCCCTTGGCCCCGCCCATTCCCCCTTTAGCCACGCCCATTCCGCCTTCAGCCACGGCCTTTCCCCCTTTAGCCCTGCCCATACACGATTCTGCCTCGCCCATTCCTCTTTTAGCCTCCCCCCTACGGCCCCTAGAGCCCCGGCAAGCCCCCCCTTTAGCCCCGCCCCTTCCGGCTTTAGCCCCGCCCACTCCGCCCTTAGCCCCGCCCACCCCGCCCTTGGCCCCGCCCATTCCCCGCCCTTGGCCCCGCCCATTCCCCCTTTAGCCACGCCCATTCCGCCTTCAGCCACGCCCACTCCGCCCTTAGCCCCGCCCATCCCGCCCTTGGCCCCGCCCATTCCCCCTTTAGCCACGCCCATTCCGCCTTCAGCCACGGCCTTTCCCCCTTTAGCCCTGCCCATACACGATTCTGCCTCGCCCATTCCCCTTTTAGCCTCCCCCCTACGGCCCCTAGAGCCCCGGCAAGCCCCCCCCCTTTAGCCCCGCCCCTTCCTGCTTTAGCCCCGCCCCTTCCGGCTTTAGCCCCGCCCACTCCGCCCTTAGCCCCGCCCACTCCGCCCTTGGCCCCGCCCACCCCGCCCTTGGCCCCGCCCATTCCCCCTTTAGCCACGCCCATTCCGCCTTCAGCCACGGCCTTTCCCCCTTTAGCCCTGCCCATACACGATTCTGCCTCGCCCATTCCCCTTTTAGCCTCCCCTCTACGGCCCCTAGAGCCCCGGCAAGCCCCCCCCTTTAGCCCCGCCCCTTCCGGCTTTAGCCCCGCCCCTTCCGGCTTTAGCCCCGCCCACTCCGCCCTTAGCCCCGCCCGCCCCGCCCTTGGCCCCGCCCATTCTCCCTTTAGCCACGCCCATTCCGCCTTCAGCCACGGCCTTTCCCCCTTTAGCCCTGCCCATACACGATTCTGCCTCGCCCATTCCCCTTTTAGCCTCCCCCCTACGGCCCCTAGAGCCCCGGCAAGCCCCCCCCCTTTAGCCCCGCCCCTTCCGGCTTTAGCCCCGCCCACTCCGCCCTTAGCCCCGCCCACCCCGCCCTTGGCCCCGCCCATTCCCCCTTTAGCCACGCCCATTCCGCCTTAAGCCACGGCCTTTCCCCCTTTAGCCCTGCCCATACACGATTCTGCCTCGCCCATTCCCCTTTTAGCCTCCCCCCTACGGCCCCTAGAGCCCCGGCAAGCCCCCCCCTTTAGCCCCGCCCCTTCCGGCTTTAGCCCCGCCCACTCCGCCCTTAGCCCCGCCCACCCCGCCCTTGGCCCCGCCCATTCCCCCTTTAGCCACGCCCATTCCGCCTTCAGCCACGGCCTTTCCCCCTTTAGCCCTGCCCATACACGATTCTGTCTCGCCCATTCCCCTTTTAGCCTCCCCCCTACGGCCCCTAGAGCCCCGGCGAACCCCCCCCCTTTAGCCCCGCCCCTTCCGGCTTTCTCCCCGCCCCTTCCGGCTTTAGCCCCGCCCACTCCGCCCTTAGCCCCGCCCACCCCGCCCTTGGTCCCGCCCATTCCCCCTTTAGCCACGCCCATTCCGCCTTCAGCCACGGCCTTTCCCCCTTTAGCCCTGCCCTTACACGATTCTGCCGCGCCCATTCCCCTTTTAGCCTCCCCCCTACGGCCCCTAGAGCCCCGGCAAGCCCCCCCTTAGCCCCGCCCCTCGGGCTTGCCCCGCCCTCCCTTAGCCACTCCGCCCTTAGCCCCCCACGCCATTCCGCCTTCAGCCACGGCCTTTCCCCCTTTAGCCCTGCCCATACACGATACACGATTCTGCCTCGCCCATTCCCCTTTTAGCCTCCCCCTACGGCCCCTAGAGCCCCGGCAAGCCCCCCCTTTAGCCCCGCCCCTTCCGGCTTTAGCCCCGCCCACTCCGCCCTTAGCCCCGCCCACCCCGCCCTTAGCCCCGCCCACCCCGCCCTTGGCCCCGCCCATTTTCCCTTTAGCCACGCCCATCTCCGCCTTCAGCCACGGCCTTTCCCCCTTTAGCCCTGCCCATACACGATTCTGCCTCGCCCATTCCCCTTTTAGCCTCCCCCCTACGGCCCCTAGAGCCCGGCAAGCCCCCCTTTAGCCCCGCCCCTTCCGGCTTTAGCCCCGCCCACTCCGGCTTTAGCCCCGCCCACTCCGCCCTTAGCCCCGCCCACCCCGCCCTTGGCCCCGCCCATTCCCCCTTTAGCCACGCCCATTCCGCCTTCAGCCACGGCCTTTCCCCCTTTAGCCCTGCCCATACACGATTCTGCCTCGCCCATTCCCCTTTTAGCCTCCCCCCTACGGCCCTAGAGCCCCGGCAAGCCCCCCTTTAGCCCCGCCCCTTCCGCCTTTAGCCCCGCCCCTTCCGGCTTTAGCCCCGCCCACTCCGCCTTAGCCCCGCCCACCGCGCCCTTGGCCCCGCCCATTCCCCTTTAGCCACGCCCATTCCGCCTTCAGCCACGGCCTTTCCCCCTTTAGCCCTGCCATACACGATTCTGCCTCGCCCATTCCCCTTTTAGCCTCCCCCCTACGGCCCCTAGAGCCCCGGCAAGGCCCCCCTTAGCCCCGCCCCTTCCGGCTTTAGCCCCGCCCCTTCCGGCTTTAGCCCCGCCCACTCCGCCCTTGGCCCCGCCCACCGCGCCCTTGGCCCCGCCCATTTTCCCTTTAGCCACGCCCATTCCGCCTTCAGCCACGGCCTTTCCCCCTTTAGCCCTGCCCATACACGATTCTGCCTCGCCCATTCCCCTTTTAGCCTCCCCCCTACGGCCCCTAGAGCCCCGGCAAGCCCCCCCCTTTAGCCCCGCCCCTTCCGGCTTTAGCCCCGCCCACTCCGGCTTTAGCCCCGCCCACCCCGCCCTTGGCCCCGCCCATTTTCCCTTTAGCCACGCCCATTCCGCCTTCAGCCACGGCCTTTCCCCTTTAGCCCTGCCCATACACGATTCTGCCTCGCCCATTCCCCTTTTAGCCTCCCCCCTACGGCCCCTAGAGCCCCGGCAAGCCCCCCCCTTTAGCCCCCGCCCCTTCCGGCTTTAGCCCCGCCCACTCCGCCTTTAGCCCCGCCCACCCCGCCCTTGGCCCCGCCCATTTTCCCTTTAGCCACGCCCATTCCGCCTTCAGCCACGGCCTTTCCCCCTTTAGCCCTGCCCATACACGATTCTGCCTCGCCCATTCCCCTTTTAGCCTCCCCCCTACGGCCCCTAGAGCCCCGGCAAGCCCCCCCCTTTAGCCCCGCCCCTTCCGGATTTAGCCCCGCCCCTTCCGGCTTTAGCCCCGCCCACCCGCCCTTAGCCCCGCCCACCCCGCCCTTGGCCCCGCCCATTCCCCCTTTAGCCACGCCCATTCCGCCTTCAGCCACGGCCTTTCCCCCTTTAGCCCTGCCCATACACGATTCTGCCTCGCCCATTCCCCTTTTAGCCTCCCCCCTACGGCCCCTAGAGCCCCGGCAAGCCCCCCCCCTTTAGCCCCGCCCCTTCCGGATTTCGCCCGCCCACTCCGGCTTTAGCCCCGCCCACTCCGCCCTTAGCCCCGCCCACCCCGCCCTTGCCCCCGCCCATTCCCCCTTTAGCCACGCCCATTCCGCCTTCAGCCACGGCCTTTCCCCTTTAGCCCTGCCCATACACGATTCTGCCTCGCCCATTCCCCTTTTAGCCTCCCCCCTACGGCCCCTAGAGCCCGGCAAGCCCCCCCTTTAGCCCCGCCCCTTCCGGCTTTAGCCCCGCCCCTTCCGGCTTTAGCCCCGCCCACCCCGCCCTTGGCCCCGCCCATTCCCCCTTTAGCCACGCCCATTCCGCCTTCAGCCACGGCCTTTCCCCCTTTAGCCCTGCCCATACACGATTCTGCCTCGCCCATTCCCCTTTTAGCCTCCCCCTACGGCCCCTAGAGCCCCGGCAAGCCCCCCCCTTTAGCCCCGCCCCTTCCGGCTTTAGCCCCGCCCACTCCGCCCTTAGCCCGCCCACCGCGCCCTTGGCCCCGCCCATTTTCCCTTTAGCCACGCCCATTCCGCCTTCAGCCACGGCCTTTCCCCCTTTAGCCCTGCCCATACACGATTCTGCCTCGCCCATTCCCCTTTTAGCCTCCCCCCCTACGGCCCCTAGAGCCCCGGCAAGCCCCCCCCCTTTAGCCCCGCCCCTTCCGGCTTTAGCCCCGCCCACTCCGCCCTTGGCCCCGCCCACCCCGCCCTTGGTCCCGCCCACCCCGCCCTTGGCCCCGCCCATTCCCTCTTTAGCCACGCCCATTCCGCCTTCAGCCACGGCCTTTCCCCCTTTAGCCCTGCCCATACACGATTCTGCCTCGCCCATTCCCCTTTTAGCCTCCCCCTACGGCCCCTAGAGCCCCGGCAAGCCCCCCCTTTAGCCCCGCCCCTTCCGGCTTTAGCCCCGCCCACTCCGCCCTTAGCCCCGCCCACCCCGCCCTTAGCCCCGCCCATCCCGCCCTTGGCCCGCCCATTCCCCCTTTAGCCACGCCCATTCCGCCTTCAGCCACGGCCTTTCCCCCTTTAGCCCTGCCCATACACGATTCTGCCTCGCCCATTCCCCTTTTAGCCTCCCCCCTACGGCCCCTAGAGCCCCGGCAAGCCCCCCCCCTTAGCCCCGCCCCTTCCGGCTTTAGCCCCGCCCCTTCCGGCTTTAGCCCCGCCCACTCCGCCCTTAGCCCCGCCCACCCCGCCCTTGGCCCCGCCCATTTTCCTTTAGCCACGCCCATTCCGCCTTCAGCCACGGCCTTTCCCCCTTTAGCCCTGCCCATACACGATTCTGCCTCGCCCATTCCCCTTTTAGCCTCCCCCTACGGCCCCTAGAGGCCCGGCAAGCCCCCCCCTTTAGCCCCGCCCCTTCCGGCTTTAGCCCCGCCCACTCCGCCCTTAGCCCCGCCCACCCCGCCCTTGGCCCCGCCCATTCCCCCTTTAGCCACGCCCATTCCGCCTTCAGCCACGGCCTTTCCCCCTTTAGCCCTGCCCATACACGATTCTGCCTCGCCCATTCCCCTTTTAGCCTCCCCCCTACGGCCCCTAGAGCCCCGGCAAGCCCCCCCCCTTAGCCCCGCCCCTTCCGGCTTTATCCCCGCCCCTTCCGGCTTTAGCCCCACCCCACTCCGCCCTTAGCCCGCC
>NW_025963372.1:0-29498 GCF_020740725.1 Corvus hawaiiensis
CCCTACGGCCCCTAGAGCCCCGGCAAGCCCCCCCTTCCTTTAGCCCCGCCCCTTCCGGCTTTAGCCCCGCCCCTTCCGGCTTTAGCCCCGCCCACCCCCGCCCTTAGCCCCGCCCACCCCGCCCTTGGCACCGCCCATTCCCCCTTTAGCCACGCCCATTCCGCCTTCAGCCACGGCCTTTCCCCCCTTTAGCCCTGCCCATACACGATTCTGCCTCGCCCATTCCCCTTTTAGCCTCCCCCCTACGGCCCCTAGAGCCCCGGGAAGCCCCCCCCCTTTAGCCCCGCCCCTTCCGGCTTTAGCCCCGCCCCTTCCGGCTTTAGCCCCGCCCACCCCGCCCTTGGCCCCGCCCACCCCGCCCTTGGCCCCCGCCCATTCCCCCTTTAGCCACGCCCATTCCGCCTTCAGCCACGGCCTTTCCCCCTTTAGCCCTGCCCATACACGATTCTGCCTCGCCCATTCCCCTTTTAGCCTCCCCCCCTACGGCCCCTAGAGCCCCGGCAAGCCCCCCCCCTTTAGCCCCGCCCCTTCCGGCTTTAGCCCCGCCCCTTCCGGCTTTAGCCCCGCCCCACTCCGCCCTTAGCCCCGCCCACCCCGCCCTTGGCCCCGCCCATTCCCCCTTTAGCCACGCCCATTCCGCCTTCAGCCACGGCCTTTCCCCCTTTAGCCCTGCCCATACACGATTCTGCCTCGCCCATTCCCCTTTTAGCCTCCCCCCTACGGCCCCTAGAGCCCCGGCAAGCCCCCCCTTTAGCCCCCGCCCCTTCCGGCTTTAGCCCCCGCCTACTCCGCCCTTGGCCCCGCCCACTCCGCCCTTAGCCCCGCCCACCGCGCCCTTGGCCCCGCCCATTTTCCCTTTAGCCACGCCCATCTTCCGCCTTCAGCCACGGCCTTTCCCCCTTTAGCCCTGCCCATACACGATTCTGCCTCGCCCATTCCCCTTTTAGCCTCCCCCCCTACGGCCCCTAGAGCCCCGGCAAGCCCCCCCCTTTAGCCCCGCCCCTTCCGGCATTAGCCCCGCCCACTCCGCCCTTAGCCCCGCCCCACCCCGCCCTTGGCCCCGCCCATTCCCCCTTTAGCCACGCCCATTCCGCCTTCAGCCACGGCCTTTCCCCCTTTAGCCCTGCCCATACACGATTCTGCCTCGCCCATTCCCCTTTTAGCCTCCCCCCTACGGCCCCTAGAGCCCCGGCAAGCCCCCCCCTTTAGCCCCGCCCCTTCCGGCTTTAGCCCCGCCCCTTCCGGCTTTAGCCCCGCCCACTCCGCCCTTAGCCCCGCCCCACCCCGCCCTTGGCCCCGCCCATTTTCCCTTTAGCCACGCCCATTCCGCCTTCAGCCACGGCCTTTTCCCCTTTAGCCCTGCCCATACACGATTCTGCCTCGCCCATTCCCCTTTTAGCCTCCCCCCTACGGCCCCTAGAGCCCCGGCAAGCCCCCCCCCTTTAGCCCCCGCCCCTTCCGGCTTTAGCCCCGCCCCTTCCGGCTTTAGCCCCGCCCACTCCGCCCTTGGCCCCCGCCCACCCCCGCCCCTTGGCCCCGCCCATTTTCCCTTTAGCCACGCCCATTCCGCCTTCAGCCACGGCCTTTCCCCCTTTAGCCCTGCCTATACACGATTCTGCCTCGCCCATTCCCCTTTTAGCCTCCCCCCTACGGCCCCTAGAGCCCCGGCAAGCCCCCCCCTTTAGCCCCGCCCCCTTCCGGCTTTAGCCCCGCCCACTCCGCCCTTGGCCCCGCCCACCCCGCCCTTGGCCCCGCCCATTCCCACCTTTAGCCACGCCCATTCCGCCTTCAGCCACGGCCTTTCCCCCTTTAGCCCTGCCCATACACGATTCTGCCTCGCCCATTCCCCTTTTAGCCTCCCCCCTACGGCCCCTAGAAGCCCCGGCAAGCCCCCCCTTTAGCCCCGCCCCTTCCGGCTTTAGCCCCGCCCCTTCCGGCTTTAGCCCCGCCCACTCCGCCCTTAGCCCCGCCCACCCCCGCCCTTGGCCCCGCCCATTTTCCCTTTAGCCACGCCCATTCCGCCTTCAGCCACGGCCCTTTCCCCCTTTAGCCCTGCCCATACACGATTCTGCCTCGCCCATTCCCCTTTTAGCCTCCCCCCTACGGCCCCTAGAGCCCCGGCAAGCCCCCCCCCTTTAGCCCCGCCCCTTCCGGCTTTAGCCCCCGCCCACTCCGCCCTTAGCCCCGCCCACCCCGCCCTTGGCCCCGCCCATTCCCCCCTTTAGCCACGCCCATTCCGCCTTCAGCCACGGCCTTTCCCCCTTTAGCCCTGCCCATACACGATTCTGCCTCGCCCATTCCCCTTTTAGCCTCCCCCCTACGGCCCCTAGAGCCCCGGCAAGCCCCCCCTTTAGCCCCGCCCCCTTCCGGCTTGAGCCCCGCCCACTCCGCCCTTAGCCCCGCCCACCCCCGCCCTTAGCCCCGCCCATTCCCCCCTTTAGCCACGCCCATTCCGCCTTCAGCCACGGCCTTTCCCCCTTTAGCCCTGCCCATACACGATTCTGCCTCGCCCATTCCCCTTTTAGCCTCCCCCCTACGGCCCCTAGAGCCCCGGCAAGCCCCCCCCTTTAGCCCCCGCCCCTTCCGGCTTTAGCCCCCGCCCCTTCCGGCTTTAGCCCCGCCCACTCCGCCCTTAGCCCCGCCCGCCCCGCCCTTGGCCCCGCCCATTCCCCCTTTAGCCACGCCCATTCCGCCTTCAGCCACGGCCTTTCCCCCTTTAGCCCTGCCCATACACGATTCTGCCTCGCCCATTCCCCTTTTAGCCTCCCCCCTACGGCCCCTAGAGCCCCGGCAAGCCCCCCCCCCTTTAGCCCCGCCCCCTTCCGGCTTTAGCCCCGCCCCTTCCGGCTTTAGCCCCGCCCACTCCGCCCTTGGCACCGCCCACCCCCGCCCTTGGCCCCGCCCACCCCCGCCCTTGGCCCCGCCCATTCCCCCTTTAGCCACGCCCATTCCGCCTTCAGCCACGGCCTTTCCCCCTTTAGCCCTGCCCATACACGATTCTGCCTCGCCCATTTCCCCTTTTAGCCTCCCCCCTACGGCCCCTAGAGCCCCGGCAAGCCCCCCCCTTTAGCCCCGCCCCTTCCGGCTTTAGCCCCGCCCACTCCGGCTTTAGCCCCGCCCACTCCGCCCTTAGCCCCGCCCACCCCGCCCTTGGCCCCGCCCATTTTCCCTTTAGCCACGCCCATTCCGCCTTCAGCCACGGCCTTTCCCCCTTTAGCCCTGCCCATACACGATTCTGCCTCGCCCATTCCCCCTTTAGCCTCCCCCCTACGGCCCCTAGAGCCCCGGCAAGGCCCCCCCCCTTTAGCCCCGCCCCTTCCGGCTTTAGCCCCGCCCACTCCGCCCTTGGCCCCCGCCCACCCCGCCCTTGGCCCCGCCCACCCCGCCCTTGGCCCCGCCCATTCCCCCCTTTAGCCACGCCCATATCCGCCTTCAGCCACGGCCTTTCCCCCTTTAGCCCTGCCCATACACGATTCTGCCTCGCCCATTCCCCTTTTAGCCTCCCCCCTACGGCCCCTAGAGCCCAGGCAAGCCCCCCCCTTTAGCCCCGCCCCTTCCGGCTTTAGCCCCGCCCCTTCCGGCTTTAGCCCCCGCCCACTCCGCCCTTAGCCCCGCCCACCCCGCCCTTGGCCCCGCCCATTTTCCCTTTAGCCACGCCCATTCCGCCTTCAGCCACGGCCTTTCCCCCCCTTTAGCCCTGCCCATACACGATTCTGCCTCGCCCATTCCCCTTTTAGCCTCCCCCCTACGGCCCCTAGAGCCCCGGCAAGCCCCCCCCCCTTTAGCCCCGCCCCTTCCGGCTTTAGCCCCGCCCACTCCGCCCTTAGCCCCCGCCCACCCCGCCCTTGGCCCCGCCCATTCCCCCTTTAGCCACGCCCATTCCGCCTTCAGCCACGGCCTTTCCCCCTTTAGCCCTGCCCATACACGATTCTGCCTCGCCCATTCCCCCTTTTAGCCTCCCCCCTACGGCCCCTAGAGCCCCGGCAAGCCCCCCCCTTTAGCCCCGCCCCTTCCGGCTTTAGCCCCCGCCCACTCCGCCCTTAGCCCCGCCCACTCCGCCCTTAGCCTCGCCGACCGCGCCCTTGGCCCCGCCCATTTTCCCTTTAGCCACGCCCATTCCGCCTTCAGCCCACGGCCTTTCCCCCTTTAGCCCTGCCTATACACGATTCTGCCTCGCCCATTCCCCTTTTAGCCTCCCCCCTACGGCCCCTAGAGCCCCGGCAAGCCCCCCCCCCTTTAGGCCCCGCCCCTTCCGGCTTTAGCCCCGCCCCTTCCGGCTTTAGCCCCGCCCACCCCGCCCTTGGCCCCGCCCATTCCCCCTTTAGCCACGCCCATTCCGCCTTCAGCCACGGCCTTTCCCCCTTTAGCCCTGCCCATACACGATTCTGCCTCGGCCCATTCCCCTTTTAGCTTCCCCCCTACGGCCCCTAGAGCCCCGGCAAGCCCCCCCTTTAGCCCCCGCCCCTTCCGGCTTGAGCCCCGCCCACTCCGCCCTTAGCCCCGCCCACCCCGCCCTTAGCCCCGCCCATTCCCCCTTTAGCCACGCCCATTCCGCCTTCAGCCACGGCCTTTCCCCCTTTAAGCCCTGCCCATACACGATTCTGCCTCGCCCATTCCCCTTTTAGCCTCCCCCCTACGGCCCCTAGAGCCCCCGGCAAGCCCCCCCCCTTTAGCCCCGCCCCTTCCGGCTTTAGCCCCGCCCACTCCGCCCTTAGCCCCGCCCACCGCGCCCTTGGCCCCGCCCATTCCACCTTTAGCCACGCCCATTCCGCCTTCAGCCACGGCCTTTCCCCCCTTTAGCCCTGCCCATACACGATTCTGCCTCGCCCATTCCCCTTTTTAGCCTCCCCCCTACGGCCCCTAGAGCCCCGGCAAGCCCCCCTTCCTTTAGCCCCGCCCCTTCCGGCTTTAGCCCCGCCCCTTCCGCTTTAGCCCCCGCCCACCCCGCCCTTAGCCCCGCCCACCCCCGCCCTTGGCCCCCGCCCATTCCCCCTTTAGCCACGCCCATTCCGCCTTCAGCCACGGCCTTTCCCCCTTTAGCCCTGCCCATACACGATTCTGCCTCGCCCATTCCCCTTTTAGCCTCCCCCCTACGGCCCCTAGAGCCCCGGGAAGCCCCCCCCTTTAGCCCCGCCCCTTCCGGCTTAAGCCCCCGCCCCACCCCGCCCTTGGCCCCGCCCACCCCGCCCTTGGCCCCCGCCCATTCCCCCTTTAGCCACGCCCATTCCGCCTTCAGCCACGGCCTTTCCCCCTTTAGCCCTGCCCATACACGATTCTGCCTCGCCCATTCCCCTTTTAGCCTCCCCCCTACGGCCCCTAGAGCCCCGGCAAGCCCCCCCTTTAGCCCCCGCCCCTTCCGGCTTTAGCCCCGCCCCTTCCGGCTTTAGCCCCGCCCACTCCGCCCTTAGCCCCGCCCACCCCGCCCTTGGCCCCGCCCATTCCCCCCTTTAGCCACGCCCATTCCGCCTTCAGCCACGGCCTTTCCCCCTTTAGCCCTGCCCATACACGATTCTGCCTCGCCCATTCCCCTTTTAGCCTCCCCCCTACGGCCCCTAGAGCCCCCGGCAAGCCCCCCCTTTAGCCCCGCCCCTTCCGGCTTTAGCCCCGCCCACTGCGCCCCTAGCCCCGCCCACCGCGCCCTTAGCCCCGCCCACCGCGCCCTTGGCCCCGCCCATTCCCCCCTTTAGCCACGCCCATTCCGCCTTCAGCCACGGCCTTTCCCCCCTTTAGCCCTGCCCATACACGATTCTGCCTCGCCCATTCCCCTTTTAGCCTCCCCCCTACGGCCCCTAGAGCCCCGGCAAGCCCCCCCCCTTTAGCCCCGCCCCTTCCGGCTTTAGCCCCCGCCCCTTCCGGCTTTAGCCCCGCCCACTCCGCCCTTAGCCCCGCCCACCCCCGCCCTTGGCCCCGCCCATTTTCCCTTTAGCCACGGCCCATTCCGCCTTCAGCCACGGCCTTTCCCCCTTTAGCCCTGCCCATACACGATTCTGCCTCGCCCATTCCCCTTTTAGCCTCCCCCCTACGGCCCCTAGAGCCCCCGGCAAGCCCCCCCCCTTTAGCCCCGCCCCTTCCGGCTTTAGCCCCGCCCACTCCTCCCTTAGCCCCGCCCACCCCCGCCCTTGGCCCCGCCCATTCCCCCCTTTAGCCACGCCCATTCCGCCTTCAGCCACGGCCTTTCCCCCTTTAGCCCTGCCCATACACGATTCTGCCTCGCCCATTCCCCTTTTAGCCTCCCCCCTACGGCCCCTAGAGCCCCGGCAAGCCCCCCCCTTTAGCCCCGCCCCTTCCGGCTTTAGCCCCGCCCACTCCGCCCTTAGCCCCGCCCACTCCGCCCTTAGCCTCGCCGACCGCGCCCTTGGCCCCGCCCATTTTCCCTTTAGCCACGCCCATTCCGCCTTCAGCCACGGCCTTTCCCCCTTTAGCCCTGCCTATACACGATTCTGCCTCGCCCATTCCCCTTTTAGCCTCCCCCCTACGGCCCCTAGAGCCCCGGCAAGCCCCCCTTCCTTTAGCCCCGCCCCTTCCGGCTTTAGCCCCGCCCCTTCCGGCTTTAGCCCCCGCCCACCCCGCCCTTAGCCCCGTCCACCTCGCCCTTGGCCCCGCCCATTCCCCCTTTAGCCACGCCCATTCCGCCTTCAGCCACGGCTTTCCCCCCTTTAGCCCTGCCCATACACGATTCTGCCTCGCCCATTCCCCTTTTAGCCTCCCCCCTACGGCCCCTAGAGCCCCGGGAAGCCCCCCCCTTTAGCCCCGCCCCTTCCGGCTTAAGCCCCCCGCCCACCCCGCCCTTGGCCCCGCCCACCCCCGCCCTTGGCCCCGCCCATTCCCCCTTTAGCCACGCCCATTCCGCCTTCAGCCACGGCCTTTCCCCCTTTAGCCCTGCCCATACACGATTCTGCCTCGCCCATTCCCCTTTTAGCCTCCCCCCTACGGCCCCTAGAGCCCCGGCAAGCCCCCCCCTTTAGCCCCGCCCCTTCCGGCTTTAGCCCCGCCCCTTCCGGCTTTAGCCCCGCCCACTCCGCCCTTAGCCCCGCCCACCCCGCCCTTGGCCCCGCCCATTCCCCCTTTAGCCACGCCCATTCCGCCCTTCAGCCACGGCCTTTCCCCCTTTAGCCCTGCCCATACACGATTCTGCCTCGCCCATTCCCCTTTTAGCCTCCCCCCTACGGCCCCTAGAGCCCCGGCAAGCCCCCCCTTTAGCCCCGCCCCTTCCGGCTTTAGCCCCGCCCCTTCCGGCTTTAGCCCCGCCCACTCCGCCCTTAGCCCCGCCCACCGCGCCCTTGGCCCCGCCCATTTTCCCTTTAGCCACGCCCATTCCGCCTTCAGCCACGGCCTTTCCCCCCTTTAGCCCTGCCCATACACGATTCTGCCTCGCCCATTCCCCTTTTAGCCTCCCCCTAGAGCCCCGGCAAGCCCCCCCCTTTAGCCCCGCCCCTTCCGGCTTTAGCCCCGCCCACTCCGCCCTTAGCCCCGCCCACCCCGCCCTTGGCCCCGCCCATTCCCCCCTTTAGCCACGCCCATTCCGCCTTCAGCCACGGCCTTTCCCCCTTTAGCCCTGCCATACACGATTCTGCCTCGCCCATTCCCCTTTTAGCCTCCCCCCTACGGCCCCTAGAGCCCCGGCAAGCCCCCCCCTTTAGCCCCGCCCCTTCCGGCTTTAGCCCCGCCCCTTCCGCCTTTAGCCCCGCCCACCCCGCCCTTAGCCCCGCCCACCCCGCCCTTGGCCCCGCCCATTCCCCCTTTAGCCACGCCCATTCCGCCTTCAGCCACGGCCTTTCCCCCTTTAGCCCTGCCCATACACGATTCTGCCTCGCCCATTCCCCTTTTAGCCTCCCCCCTACGGCCCCTAGAGCCCCGGCAAGCCCCCCCCCCTTTAGCCCCGCCCCCTTCCGGCTTTAGCCCCGCCCCTTCCGGCTTTAGCCCCGCCCACTCCGCCCTTAGCCCCGCCCACCCCGCCCTTGGCCCCGCCCATTTTCCCTTTAGCCACGCCCATTCCGCCTTCAGCCACGGCCTTTCCCCCCTTTAGCCCTGCCCATACACGATTCTGCCTCGCCCATTTCCCTTTTAGCCTCCCCCCTACGGCCCCCTAGAGTCCCCGGCAAGCCCCCCTTCCTTTAGCCCCGCCCCTTCCGGCTTTAGCCCCGCCCCTTCCGGCTTTAGCCCCGCCCACCTCCGCCCTTAGCCCCCGCCCACCCCGCCCTTGGCCCCGCCCATTTTCCCTTTAGCCACGCCCATTCCGCCCTTCAGCCACGGCCTTTCCCCCTTTAGTCCTGCCCATACACGATTCTGCCTCGCCCATTCCCCTTTTAGCCTCCCCCCTACGGCCCCTAGAGCCCCGGCAAGCCCCCCCCTTTAGCCCCCGCCCCTTCCGGCTTTAGCCCCGCCCACTCCGCCCTTGGCCCCGCCCACCCCGCCCTTGGCCCCGCCCATTCCCCCTTTAGCCACGCCCATTCCGCCTTCAGCCACGGCCTTTCCCCCTTTAGCCCTGCCCATACACGATTCTGCCTCGCCCATTCCCCTTTTAGCCTCCCCCCTACGGCCCCTAGAGCCCCGGCAAGCCCCCCCCCTTTAGCCCCGCCCCTTCCGGCTTTAGCCCCGCCCCTTCCGGCTTTAGCCCCGCCCACTCCGCCCTTAGCCCCGCCCACCCCGCCCTTGGCCCCGCCCATTTTCCCTTTAGCCACGCCCATTCCGCCTTCAGCCACGGCCTTTCCCCCTTTAGGCCCTGCCCATACACGATTCTGCCTCGCACATTCCCCTTTAGCCTCCCCCCTACGGCCCCTAGAGCCCCGGCAAGCCCCCCCCTTTAGCCCCGCCCCTTCCGGCTTTAGCCCCGCCCACTCCGCCCTTGGCCCCGCCCACCCCCGCCCTTGGCCCCGCCCACCCCGCCCTTGGCCCCGCCCATTTTCCCTTTAGCCACGCCCATTCCGCCTTCAGCCACGGCCTTTCCCCCTTTAGCCCTGCCCATACACGATTCTGCCTCGCCCATTCCCCCTTTTAGCCTCCCCCCTACGGCCCCTAGAGCCCCGGCAAGCCCCCCTCCCCCCCCCCTTTAGCCCCGCCCCTTCCGGCTTTAGCCCCGCCCTTCCGGCTTAGCCCGCCACTCCGCCCTTAGCCCCGCCCACCCCGCCCTTGGCCCCGCCCATTTTCCCTTTAGCCACGCCCATTCCGCCTTCAGCCACGGCCTTTCCCCCCCTTTAGCCCTGCCCATACACGATTCTGCCTCGCCCATTCCCCTTTTAGCCTCCCCCCTACGGCCCCTAGAGCCCCGGCAAGCCCCCCCCTTTAGCCCCGCCCCTTCCGGCTTTAGCCCCGCCCACTCCGCCCCTTAGCCCCGCCCACCCCGCCCTTGGCCCCGCCCATTCCCCCTTTAGCCACGCCCATTCCGCCTTCAGCCACGGCCTTTCCCCCTTTAGCCCTGCCCATACACGATTCTGCCTCGCCCATTCCCCTTTTAGCCTCCCCCCTACGGCCCCTAGAGCCCCGGCAAGCCCCCCCCTTTAGCCCCGCCCCTTCCGGCTTTAGCCCCGCCCACTCCGCCCTTAGCCCGCCCCACTCCGCCCTTAGCCTCGCCCGACCGCGCCCTTGGCCCCGCCCATTTTCCCTTTAGCCACGCCCATTCCGCCTTCAGCCACGGCCTTTCCCCCTTTAGCCCTGCCTATACACGATTCTGCCTCGCCCATTCCCCTTTTAGCCTCCCCCCTACGGCCCCTAGAGCCCCGGCAAGCCCCCCCCTTTAGCCCCGCCCCTTCCGGCTTTAGCCCCGCCCCTTCCGGCTTTAGCCCCGCCCACCCCGCCCCTTGGCCCCGCCCATTCCCCCTTTAGCCACGCCCATTCCGCCTTCAGCCACGGCCTTTCCCCCCTTTAGCCCTGCCCATACACGATTCTGCCTCGCCCATTTCCCCTTTTAGCCTCCCCCCTACGGCCCCTAGAGCCCCGGCAAGCCCCCCCCCTTTAAGCCCCGCCCCTTCCGGCTTTAGCCCCGCCCACTCCGGCTTTAGCCCCGCCCACTCCGCCCTTAGCCCCCGCCCACCCCGCCCTTGGCCCCGCCCATTCCCCCTTTAGCCACGCCCCATTCCGCCTTCAGCCACGGCCTTTCCCCCTTTAGCCCTGCCCATACACGATTCTGCCTCGCCCATTCCCCTTTAGCCTCCCCCCCTACGGCCCCTAGAGCCCCGGCAAGCCCCCCCCCTTTAGCCCCGCCCCCCTTCCGGCTTTAGCCCCCGCCCACTCCGCCCTTGGCCCCGCCCACCCCGCCCTTGGCCCCCGCCCACCCCGCCCTTGGCCCCGCCCATTCCCCCCTTTAGCCACGCCCATTCCGCCTTCAGCCACGGCCTTTCCCCCTTTAGCCCTGCCCATACACGATTCTGCCTCGCCCATTCCCCTTTTAGCCTCCCCCCTACGGCCCCTAGAGCCCCGGCAAGCCCCCCCCCTTTAGCCCCGCCCCTTCCGGCTTTAGCCCCGCCCACTCCGCCCTTAGCCCCCGCCCACCACCCGCCCTTGGCCCCGCCCATTCCCCCTTTAGCCACGCCCATTCCGCCTTCAGCCACGGCCTTTCCCCCTTTAGCCCTGCCCATACACGATTCTGCCTCGCCCATTCCCCTTTTAGCCTCCCCCCTACGGCCCCTAGAGCCCCGGCAAGCCCCCCCCCTTTAGCCCCGCCCCTTCCGGCTTTAGCCCCGCCCACTCCGCCCCTTAGCCCCGCCCACTCCGCCCTTAGCCTCGCCGACCTTAGCCTCGCCGACCGCGCCCTTGGCCCCGCCCATTTTCCCTTTAGCCACGCCCATTCCGCCTTCAGCCACGGCCTTTCCCCCTTTAGCCCTGCCTATACACGATTCTGCCTCGCCCATTCCCCTTTTAGCCTCCCCCCTACGGCCCCTAGAGCCCCGGCAAGCCCCCCCCTTTAGCCCCGCCCCTTCCGGCTTTAGCCCCGCCCCTTCCGGCTTTAGCCCCGCCCACCCCGCCCTTGGCCCCGCCCATTCCCCCTTTAGCCACGCCCATTCCGCCTTCAGCCACGGCCTTTCCCCCCTTTAGCCCTGCCCATACACGATTCTGCCTCGCCCATTCCCCTTTTAGCTTCCCCCCTACGGCCCCTAGAGCCCCGGCAAGCCCCCCCTTTAGCCCCGCCCCTTCCGGCTTGAGCCCCGCCCACTCCGCCCTTAGCCCCGCCCACCCCCGCCCTTAGCCCCGCCCATTCCCCCCTTTAGCCACGCCCATTCCGCCTTCAGCCACGGCCTTTCCCCCTTTAGCCCTGCCCATACACGATTCTGCCTCGCCCATTCCCCTTTTAGCCTCCCCCCTACGGCCCCTAGAGCCCCGGCAAGCCCCCCCCCCTTTAGCCCCGCCCCTTCCGGCTTTAGCCCCGCCCACTCCGCCCTTAGCCCCGCCCACCGCGCCCTTGGCCCCGCCCATTCCACCTTTAGCCACGCCCATTCCGCCTTCAGCCACGGCCTTTCCCCCTTTAGCCCTGCCCATACACGATTCTGCCTCGCCCATTCCCCTTTTAGCCTCCCCCCTACGGCCCCTAGAGCCCCGGCAAGCCCCCCCTTTAGCCCCGCCCCTTCCGGCTTTAGCCCCGCCCCTTCCGGCTTTAGCCCCGCCCACTCCGCCCTTAGCCCCGCCCACCGCGCCCTTGGCCCCGCCCATTTTCCCTTTAGCCACGCCCATTCCGCCTTCAGCCACGGCCTTTCCCCCTTTAGCCCTGCCCATACACGATTCTGCCTCGCCCATTCCCCTTTTAGCCTCCCCCCTACGGCCCCTAGAGCCCCGGCAAGCCCCCCCCTTTAGCCCCGCCCCTTCCGGCTTTAGCCCCGCCCACTCCGCCCTTAGCCCCGCCCACCCCGCCCTTGGCCCCGCCCATTCCCCCTTTAGCCACGCCCATTCCGCCTTCAGCCACGGCCTTTCCCCCTTTAGCCCTGCCCATACACGATTCTGCCTCGCCCATTCCCCTTTTAGCCTCCCCCCTACGGCCCCTAGAGCCCCGGCAAGCCCCCCCCTTTAGCCCCGCCCCTTCCGGCTTTAGCCCCGCCCACTCCGCCTTTAGCCCCGCCCACCCCGCCCTTAGCCCCGCCCACCCCGCCCTTGGCCCCGCCCATTTTCCCTTTAGCCACGCCCATTCCGCCTTCAGCCACGGCCTTTCCCCCTTTAGCCCTGCCCATACACGATTCTGCCTCGCCCATTCCCCTTTTAGCCTCCCCCCTACGGCCCCTAGAGCCCCGGCAAGCCCCCCCCCCTTTAAGCCCCGCCCCTTCCGGCTTTAGCCCCGCCCCCTTCCGGCTTTAGCCCCGCCCACTCCGCCCTTAGCCCCGCCCACCCCGCCCTTGGCCCCGCCCATTTTCCCTTTAGCCACGCCCATTCCGCCTTCAGCCACGGCCTTTCCCCCCTTTAGCCCTGCCCATACACGATTCTGCCTCGCCCATTCCCCTTTTAGCCTCCCCCCTACGGCCCCTAGAGTCCCGGCAAGCCCCCCTTCCTTTAGCCCCGCCCCTTCCGGCTTTAGCCCCGCCCCTTCCGGCTTTAGCCCCCGCCCACTCCGCCCTTAGCCCCCGCCCACCCCCGCCCTTGGCCCCGCCCATTTTCCCTTTAGCCACGCCCATTCCGCCTTCAGCCACGGCCTTTCCCCCTTTAGTCCTGCCCATACACGATTCTGCCTCGCCCATTCCCCTTTTAGCCTCCCCCCCTACGGCCCCTAGAGCCCCGGCAAGCCCCCCCCTTTAGCCCCGCCCCTTCCGGCTTTAGCCCCGCCCACTCCGCCCTTAGCCCCGCCCACCCCGCCCTTGGCCCCGCCCATTCCCCCTTTAGCCACGCCCATCTCCGCCTTCAGCCACGGCCTTTCCCCCTTTAGCCCTGCCCATACACGATTCTGCCTCGCCCATTCCCCTTTTAGCCTCCCCCCTACGGCCCCTAGAGCCCCGGCAAGCCCCCCTTCCTTTAGCCCCGCCCCTTCCGGCTTGAGCCCCGCCCACTCCGCCCTTAGCCCCGCCCACCCCGCCCTTAGCCCCGCCCATTTTCCCTTTAGCCACGCCCATTCCGCCTTCAGCCACGGCCTTTCCCCCTTTAGCCCTGCCCATACACGATTCTGCCTCGCCCATTCCCCTTTTAGCCTCCCCCCCTACGGCCCCTAGAGCCCCGGCAAGCCCCCCCCTTTAGCCCCGCCCCTTCCGGCTTTAGCCCCGCCCACTCCTCCCTTAGCCCCGCCCACCCCGCCCTTGGCCCCGCCCATTCCCCCTTTAGCCACGCCCATTCCGCCTTCAGCCACGGCCTTTCCCCCTTTAGCCCTGCCCATACACGATTCTGCCTCGCCCATTCCCCTTTTAGCCTCCCCCCTACGGCCCCTAGAGCCCCGGCAAGCCCCCCCCCCTTTAGCCCCGCCCCTTCCGGCTTTAGCCCCGCCCCTTCCGGCTTTAGCCCCCGCCCACTCCGCCCTTAGCCCCGCCCACCCCGCCCTTGGCCCCGCCCATTTTCCCTTTAGCCACGCCCATTCCGCCTTCAGCCACGGCCTTTCCCCCTTTAGCCCTGCCCATACACGATTCTGCCTCGCACATTCCCCTTTTAGCCTCCCCCCTACGGCCCCTAGAGCCCCGGCAAGCCCCCCCCTTTAGCCCCCGCCCCTTCCGGCTTTAGCCCCGCCCACTCCGCCCTTGGCCCCGCCCACCCCGCCCTTGGCCCCGCCCACCCCGCCCTTGGCCCCGCCCATTCCCCCTTTAGCCACGCCCATTCCGCCTTCAGCCACGGCCTTTCCCCCTTTAGCCCTGCCCATACACGATTCTGCCTCGCCCATTCCCCTTTTAGCCTCCCCCCTACGGCCCCTAGAGCCCCGGCAAGCCCCCCCCTTTAGCCCCGCCCCTTCCGGCTTTAGCCCCCGCCCCTTCCGGCTTTAGCCCCGCCCACTCCGCCCTTAGCCCCGCCCCACCCCGCCCTTGGCCCCGCCCATTTTCCCTTTAGCCACGCCCATTCCGCCTTCAGCCACGGCCTTTCCCCCTTTAGCCCTGCCCATACACGATTCTGCCTCGCCCATTCCCCTTTTAGCCTCCCCCCTACGGCCCCTAGAGCCCCGGCAAGCCCCCCCCTTTAGCCCCGCCCCTTCCGGCTTTAGCCCCGCCCCACTCCGCCCTTAGCCCCGCCCACCCCGCCCTTGGCCCCGCCCATTCCCCCTTTAGCCACGCCCATTCCGCCTTCAGCCACGGCCTTTCCCCCTTTAGCCCTGCCCATACACGATTCTGCCTCGCCCATTCCCCTTTTAGCCTCCCCCCTACGGCCCCTAGAGCCCCGGCAAGCCCCCCCCCTTTAGCCCCGCCCCTTCCGGCTTTAGCCCCCGCCCCACTCCGCCCTTAGCCCCCGCCCACTCCGCCCTTAGCCCCGCCGACCGCGCCCTTGGCCCCGCCCATTTTCCCTTTAGCCACGCCCATTCCGCCTTCAGCCACGGCCTTTCCCCCTTTAGCCCTGCCTATACACGATTCTGCCTCGCCCATTCCCCTTTTAGCCTCCCCCCTACGGCCCCTAGAGCCCCGGCAAGCCCCCCCCCTTTAGCCCCGCCCCTTCCGGCTTTAGCCCCGCCCCTTCCGGCTTTAGCCCCGCCCACCCCGCCCTTGGCCCCGCCCATTCCCCCTTTAGCCACGCCCATTCCGCCTTCAGCCACGGCCTTTCCCCCTTTAGCCCTGCCCATACACGATTCTGCCTCGCCCATTCCCCTTTTAGCCTCCCCCCTACGGCCCCTAGAGCCCCGGCAAGCCCCCCCCCTTTAGCCCCGCCCCTTCCGGCCTTTAGCCCCGCCCCTTCCGGCTTTAGCCCCGCCCACTCCGCCCTTAGCCCCGCCCACCCCGCCCTTGGCCCCGCCCATTCCCCCTTTAGCCACGCCCATTCCGCCTTCAGCCACGGCCTTTCCCCCTTTAGCCCTGCCCATACACGATTCTGCCTCGCCCATTCCCCTTTTAGCCTCCCCCCTACGGCCCCTAGAGCCCCGGCAAGCCCCCCCCCCCCTTTAGCCCCGCCCCTTCCGGCTTTAGCCCCGCCCACTCCGCCCTTAGCCCCGCCCACTCCGCCCTTGGCCCCGCCCACCCCGCCCTTGGCCCCCGCCCATTTTCCCTTTAGCCACGCCCATTCCGCCTTCAGCCACGGCCTTTCCCCCTTTAGCCCTGCCCATACACGATTCTGCCTCGCCCATTCCCCTTTTAGCCTCCCCCCTACGGCCCCTAGAGCCCCGGCAAGCCCCCCCCTTTAGCCCCGCCCCTTCCGGCTTTAGCCCCGCCCACTCCGCCCTTAGCCCCGCCCACTCCGCCCTTAGCCTCGCCGACCGCGCCCTTGGCCCCGCCCATTTTCCCTTTAGCCACGCCCATTCCGCCTTCAGCCACGGCCTTTCCCCCTTTAGCCCTGCCTATACACGATTCTGCCTCGCCCATTCCCCTTTTAGCCTCCCCCCTACGGCCCCTAGAGCCCCGGCAAGCCCCCCCCCTTTAGCCCCGCCCCTTCCGGCTTTAGCCCCGCCCCTTCCGGCTTTAGCCCCGCCCACCCCGCCCTTGGCCCCGCCCATTCCCTTTTTAGCCACGCCCATTCCGCCTTCAGCCACGGCCTTTCCCCCTTTAGCCCTGCCCATACACGATTCTGCCTCGCCCATTCCCCTTTTAGCTTCCCCCCTACGGCCCCTAGAGCCCCGGCAAGCCCCCCCTTTAGCCCCGCCCCTTCCGGCTTGAGCCCCGCCCACTCCGCCCTTAGCCCCGCCCACCCCGCCCTTAGCCCCGCCCATTCCCCCTTTAGCCACGCCCATTCCGCCTTCAGCCACGGCCTTTCCCCCTTTAGCCCTGCCCATACACGATTCTGCCTCGCCCATTCCCCTTTTAGCCTCCCCCCTACGGCCCCTAGAGCCCCGGGAAGCCCCCCCCCTTTAGCCCCGCCCCTTCCGGCTTAAGCCCCGCCCACCCCGCCCTTGGCCCCGCCCACCCCGCCCTTGGCCCCGCCCATTCCCCCTTTAGCCACGCCCATTCCGCCTTCAGCCACGGCCTTTCCCCCTTTAGCCCTGCCCATACACGATTCTGCCTCGCCCATTCCCCTTTTAGCCTCCCCCCTACGGCCCCTAGAGCCCCGGCAAGCCCCCCCCTTTAGCCCCGCCCCTTCCGGCTTTAGCCCCGCCCCTTCCGGCTTTAGCCCCGCCCACTCCGCCCTTAGCCCCGCCCACCCCGCCCTTGGCCCCGCCCATTCCCCCTTTAGCCACGCCCATTCCGCCTTCAGCCACGGCCTTTCCCCCTTTAGCCCTGCCCATACACGATTCTGCCTCGCCCATTCCCCTTTTAGCCTCCCCCCTACGGCCCCTAGAGCCCCGGCAAGCCCCCCTTCCTTTAGCCCCCGCCCCTTCCGGCTTTAGCCCCGCCCCTTCCGGCTTTAGCCCCGCCCACTCCGCCCTTAGCCCCGCCCACCCCGCCCTTGGCCCCGCCCATTTTCCCTTTAGCCACGCCCATTCCGCCTTCAGCCACGGCCTTTCCCCCTTTAGCCCTGCCCATACACGATTCTGCCTCGCCCATTCCCCTTTTAGCCTCCCCCCTACGGCCCCTAGAGCCCCGGCAAGCCCCCCCCCTTTAGCCCCGCCCCTTCCGGCTTTAGCCCCGCCCACTCCGCCCTTAGCCCCGCCCACCCCGCCCTTGGCCCCGCCCATTCCCCCTTTAGCCACGCCCATTCCGCCTTCAGCCACGGCCTTTCCCCCTTTAGCCCTGCCCATACACGATTCTGCCTCGCCCATTCCCCTTTTAGCCTCCCCCCTACGGCCCCTAGAGCCCCGGCAAGCCCCCCCCTTTAGCCCCGCCCCTTCCGGCTTTAGCCCCGCCCACTCCGCCTTTAGCCCCGCCCACCCCGCCCTTAGCCCCGCCCACCCCGCCCTTGGCCCCGCCCATTTTCCCTTTAGCCACGCCCATTCCGCCTTCAGCCACGGCCTTTCCCCCTTTAGCCCTGCCCATACACGATTCTGCCTCGCCCATTCCTCTTTTAGCCTCCCCCCTACGGCCCCTAGAGCCCCGGCAAGCCCCCCCCCCCTTTAGCCCCGCCCCTTCCGGCTTTAGCCCCGCCCCTTCCGGCTTTAGCCCCGCCCACTCCGCCCTTAGCCCCGCCCACCCCGCCCTTGGCCCCGCCCATTTTCCCTTTAGCCACGCCCATTCCGCCTTCAGCCACGGCCTTTCCCCCTTTAGCCCTGCCCATACACGATTCTGCCTCGCCCATTCCCCTTTTAGCCTCCCCCCTACGGCCCCTAGAGTCCCGGCAAGCCCCCCTTCCTTTAGCCCCGCCCCTTCCGGCTTTAGCCCCGCCCCTTCCGGCTTTAGCCCCGCCCACTCCGCCCTTAGCCCCGCCCACCCCGCCCTTGGCCCCGCCCATTTTCCCTTTAGCCACGCCCATTCCGCCTTCAGCCACGGCCTTTCCCCCTTTAGTCCTGCCCATACACGATTCTGCCTCGCCCATTCCCCTTTTAGCCTCCCCCCTACGGCCCCTAGAGCCCCGGCAAGCCCCCCCCTTTAGCCCCGCCCCTTCCGGCTTTAGCCCCGCCCACTCCGCCCTTAGCCCCGCCCACCCCGCCCTTGGCCCCGCCCATTCCCCCTTTAGCCACGCCCATTCCGCCTTCAGCCACGGCCTTTCCCCCTTTAGCCCTGCCCATACACGATTCTGCCTCGCACATTCCCCTTTAGCCTCCCCCCTACGGCCCCTAGAGCCCCGGCAAGCCCCCCCCTTTAGCCCCGCCCCTTCCGGCTTTAGCCCCGCCCACTCCGCCCTTGGCCCCGCCCACCCCGCCCTTGGCCCCGCCCACCCCGCCCTTGGCCCCGCCCATTTTCCCTTTAGCCACGCCCATTCCGCCTTCAGCCACGGCCTTTCCCCCTTTAGCCCTGCCCATACACGATTCTGCCTCGCCCATTCCCCTTTTAGCCTCCCCCCTACGGCCCCTAGAGCCCCGGCAAGCCCCCCCCTTTAGCCCCGCCCCTTCCGGCTTTAGCCCCGCCCCTTCCGGCTTTAGCCCCGCCCACTCCGCCCTTAGCCCCGCCCACCCCGCCCTTGGCCCCGCCCATTCCCCCTTTAGCCACGCCCATTCCGCCTTCAGCCACGGCCTTTCCCCCTTTAGCCCTGCCCATACACGATTCTGCCTCGCCCATTCCCCTTTTAGCCTCCCCCCTACGGCCCCTAGAGCCCCGGCAAGCCCCCCCCTTTAGCCCCGCCCCTTCCGGCTTTAGCCCCGCCCACTCCGCCCTTAGCCCCGCCCACCCCGCCCTTGGCCCCGCCCATTCCCCCTTTAGCCACGCCCATTCCGCCTTCAGCCACGGCCTTTCCCCCTTTAGCCCTGCCCATACACGATTCTGCCTCGCCCATTCCCCTTTTAGCCTCCCCCCTACGGCCCCTAGAGCCCCGGCAAGCCCCCCCCTTTAGCCCCGCCCCTTCCGGCTTTAGCCCCGCCCACTCCGCCCTTAGCCCCCGCCCACTCCGCCCTTAGCCTCGCCGACCGCGCCCTTGGCCCCGCCCATTTTCCCTTTAGCCACGCCCATTCCGCCTTCAGCCACGGCCTTTCCCCCTTTAGCCCTGCCTATACACGATTCTGCCTCGCCCATTCCCCTTTTAGCCTCCCCCCTACGGCCCCTAGAGCCCCGGCAAGCCCCCCCCCTTTAGCCCCGCCCCTTCCGGCTTTAGCCCCGCCCCTTCCGGCTTTAGCCCCGCCCACCCCGCCCTTGGCCCCGCCCATTCCCCCTTTAGCCACGCCCATTCCGCCTTCAGCCACGGCCTTTCCCCATTTAGCCCCGCCCATACACGATTCTGCCTCGCCCATTCCCCTTTTAGCTTCCCCCCTACGGCCCCTAGAGCCCCGGCAAGCCCCCCCTTTAGCCCCGCCCCTTCCGGCTTGAGCCCCGCCCACTCCGCCCTTAGCCCCGCCCACCCCGCCCTTAGCCCCGCCCATTCCCCCTTTAGCCACGCCCATTCCGCCTTCAGCCACGGCCTTTCCCCCTTTAGCCCTGCCCATACACGATTCTGCCTCGCCCATTCCCCTTTTAGCCTCCCCCCTACGGCCCCTAGAGCCCCGGCAAGCCCCCCCCCCTTTAGCCCCGCCCCTTCCGGCTTTAGCCCCGCCCACTCCGCCCTTAGCCCCGCCCACCGCGCCCTTGGCCCCGCCCATTCCACCTTTAGCCACGCCCATTCCGCCTTCAGCCACGGCCTTTCCCCCTTTAGCCCTGCCCATACACGATTCTGCCTCGCCCATTCCCCTTTTAGCCTCCCCCCTACGGCCCCTAGAGCCCCGGCAAGCCCCCCTTCCTTTAGCCCCCGCCCCTTCCGGCTTTAGCCCCGCCCCTTCCGGCTTTAGCCCCGCCCACCCCGCCCTTAGCCCCGCCCACCCCGCCCTTGGCCCCGCCCATTCCCCCTTTAGCCACGCCCATTCCGCCTTCAGCCACGGCCTTTCCCCCTTTAGCCCTGCCCATACACGATTCTGCCTCGCCCATTCCCCTTTTAGCCTCCCCCCTACGGCCCCTAGAGCCCCGGCAAGCCCCCCCTTTAGCCCCGCCCCTTCCGGCTTTAGCCCCGCCCCTTCCGGCTTTAGCCCCGCCCACTCCGCCCTTAGCCCCGCCCACCGCGCCCTTGGCCCCGCCCATTTTCCCTTTAGCCACGCCCATTCCGCCTTCAGCCACGGCCTTTCCCCCTTTAGCCCTGCCCATACACGATTCTGCCTCGCCCATTCCCCTTTTAGCCTCCCCCCTACGGCCCCTAGAGCCCCGGCAAGCCCCCCCCTTTAGCCCCGCCCCTTCCGGCTTTAGCCCCGCCCACTCCTCCCTTAGCCCCGCCCACCCCGCCCTTGGCCCCGCCCATTCCCCCTTTAGCCACGCCCATTCCGCCTTCAGCCACGGCCTTTCCCCCTTTAGCCCTGCCCATACACGATTCTGCCTCGCCCATTCCCCTTTTAGCCTCCCCCCTACGGCCCCTAGAGCCCCGGCAAGCCCCCCCCTTTAGCCCCGCCCCTTCCGGCTTTAGCCCCGCCCACTCCGCCTTTAGCCCCGCCCACCCCGCCCTTGGCCCCGCCCATTTTCCCTTTAGCCACGCCCATTCCGCCTTCAGCCACGGCCTTTCCCCCTTTAGCCCTGCCCATACACGATTCTGCCTCGCCCATTCCCCTTTTAGCCTCCCCCCTACGGCCCCTAGAGCCCCGGCAAGCCCCCCCCCCTTTAGCCCCGCCCCTTCCGGCTTTAGCCCCGCCCCTTCCGGCTTTAGCCCCGCCCACTCCGCCCTTAGCCCCGCCCACCCCGCCCTTGGCCCCGCCCATTTTCCCTTTAGCCACGCCCATTCCGCCTTCAGCCACGGCCTTTCCCCCTTTAGCCCTGCCCATACACGATTCTGCCTCGCCCATTCCCCTTTTAGCCTCCCCCCTACGGCCCCTAGAGTCCCGGCAAGCCCCCCTTCCTTTAGCCCCGCCCCTTCCGGCTTTAGCCCCCGCCCCTTCCGGCTTTAGCCCCGCCCACTCCGCCCTTAGCCCCGCCCACCCCGCCCTTGGCCCCGCCCATTTTCCCTTTAGCCACGCCCATTCCGCCTTCAGCCACGGCCTTTCCCCCTTTAGTCCTGCCCATACACGATTCTGCCTCGCCCATTCCCCTTTTAGCCTCCCCCCTACGGCCCCTAGAGCCCCGGCAAGCCCCCCCCTTTAGCCCCGCCCCTTCCGGCTTTAGCCCCGCCCACTCCGCCCTTAGCCCCGCCCACCCCGCCCTTGGCCCCGCCCATTCCCCCTTTAGCCACGCCCATTCCGCCTTCAGCCACGGCCTTTCCCCCTTTAGCCCTGCCCATACACGATTCTGCCTCGCCCATTCCCCTTTTAGCCTCCCCCCTACGGCCCCTAGAGCCCCGGCAAGCCCCCCTTCCTTTAGCCCCGCCCCTTCCGGCTTGAGCCCCGCCCACTCCGCCCTTAGCCCCGCCCACCCCGCCCTTAGCCCCGCCCATTTTCCCTTTAGCCACGCCCATTCCGCCTTCAGCCACGGCCTTTCCCCCTTTAGCCCTGCCCATACACGATTCTGCCTCGCCCATTCCCCTTTTAGCCTCCCCCCCTACGGCCCCTAGAGCCCCGGCAAGCCCCCCCCTTTAGCCCCGCCCCTTCCGGCTTTAGCCCCGCCCACTCCTCCCTTAGCCCCGCCCACCCCGCCCTTGGCCCCGCCCATTCCCCCTTTAGCCACGCCCATTCCGCCTTCAGCCACGGCCTTTCCCCCTTTAGCCCTGCCCATACACGATTCTGCCTCGCCCATTCCCCTTTTAGCCTCCCCCCTACGGCCCCTAGAGCCCCGGCAAGCCCCCCCCCTTTAGCCCCGCCCCTTCCGGCTTTAGCCCCGCCCCTTCCGGCTTTAGCCCCGCCCACTCCGCCCTTAGCCCCGCCCACCCCGCCCTTGGCCCCGCCCATTTTCCCTTTAGCCACGCCCATTCCGCCTTCAGCCACGGCCTTTCCCCCTTTAGCCCTGCCCATACACGATTCTGCCTCGCACATTCCCCTTTAGCCTCCCCCCTACGGCCCCTAGAGCCCCGGCAAGCCCCCCCCTTTAGCCCCGCCCCTTCCGGCTTTAGCCCCGCCCACTCCGCCCTTGGCCCCGCCCACCCCGCCCTTGGCCCCCGCCCACCCCGCCCTTGGCCCCGCCCATTCCCCCTTTAGCCACGCCCATTCCGCCTTCAGCCACGGCCTTTCCCCCTTTAGCCCTGCCCATACACGATTCTGCCTCGCCCATTCCCCTTTTAGCCTCCCCCCTACGGCCCCTAGAGCCCCGGCAAGCCCCCCCCTTTAGCCCCGCCCCTTCCGGCTTTAGCCCCGCCCCTTCCGGCTTTAGCCCCGCCCACTCCGCCCTTAGCCCCGCCCACCCCGCCCTTGGCCCCGCCCATTTTCCCTTTAGCCACGCCCATTCCGCCTTCAGCCACGGCCTTTCCCCCTTTAGCCCTGCCCATACACGATTCTGCCTCGCCCATTCCCCTTTTAGCCTCCCCCCTACGGCCCCTAGAGCCCCGGCAAGCCCCCCCCTTTAGCCCCGCCCCTTCCGGCTTTAGCCCCGCCCACTCCGCCCTTAGCCCCGCCCACCCCGCCCTTGGCCCCGCCCATTCCCCCTTTAGCCACGCCCATTCCGCCTTCAGCCACGGCCTTTCCCCCTTTAGCCCTGCCCATACACGATTCTGCCTCGCCCATTCCCCTTTTAGCCTCCCCCCTACGGCCCCTAGAGCCCCGGCAAGCCCCCCCCTTTAGCCCCGCCCCTTCCGGCTTTAGCCCCGCCCACTCCGCCCTTAGCCCCGCCCACTCCGCCCTTAGCCTCGCCGACCGCGCCCTTGGCCCCGCCCATTTTCCCTTTAGCCACGCCCATTCCGCCTTCAGCCACGGCCTTTCCCCCTTTAGCCCTGCCTATACACGATTCTGCCTCGCCCATTCCCCTTTTAGCCTCCCCCCTACGGCCCCTAGAGCCCCGGCAAGCCCCCCCCTTTAGCCCCGCCCCTTCCGGCTTTAGCCCCGCCCCTTCCGGCTTTAGCCCCGCCCACCCCGCCCTTGGCCCCGCCCATTCCCCCTTTAGCCACGCCCATTCCGCCTTCAGCCACGGCCTTTCCCCCTTTAGCCCTGCCCATACACGATTCTGCCTCGCCCATTCCCCTTTTAGCCTCCCCCCTACGGCCCCTAGAGTCCCGGCAAGCCCCCCTTCCTTTAGCCCCGCCCCTTCCGGCTTTAGCCCCGCCCCTTCCGGCTTTAGCCCCGCCCACTCCGCCCTTAGCCCCGCCCACCCCGCCCTTGGCCCCGCCCATTTTCCCTTTAGCCACGCCCATTCCGCCTTCAGCCACGGCCTTTCCCCCTTTAGTCCTGCCCATACACGATTCTGCCTCGCCCATTCCCCTTTTAGCCTCCCCCCTACGGCCCCTAGAGCCCGGCAAGCCCCCCCCTTTAGCCCCGCCCCTTCCGGCTTTAGCCCCGCCCACTCCGCCCTTAGCCCCGCCCACCCCGCCCTTGGCCCCGCCCATTCCCCCTTTAGCCACGCCCATTCCGCCTTCAGCCACGGCCTTTCCCCCTTTAGCCCTGCCCATACACGATTCTGCCTCGCCCATTCCCCTTTTAGCCTCCCCCCTACGGCCCCTAGAGCCCCGGCAAGCCCCCCTTCCTTTAGCCCCGCCCCTTCCGGCTTGAGCCCCGCCCACTCCGCCCTTAGCCCCGCCCACCCCCGCCCTTAGCCCCGCCCATTTTCCCTTTAGCCACGCCCATTCCGCCTTCAGCCACGGCCTTTCCCCCTTTAGCCCTGCCCATACACGATTCTGCCTCGCCCATTCCCCTTTTAGCCTCCCCCCTACGGCCCCTAGAGCCCCGGCAAGCCCCCCCCCTTTAGCCCCGCCCCTTCCGGCTTTAGCCCCGCCCCTTCCGGCTTTAGCCCCGCCCACTCCGCCCTTAGCCCCGCCCACCCCGCCCTTGGCCCCGCCCATTTTCCCTTTAGCCACGCCCATTCCGCCTTCAGCCACGGCCTTTCCCCCTTTAGCCCTGCCCATACACGATTCTGCCTCGCCCATTCCCCTTTTAGCCTCCCCCCCTACGGCCCCTAGAGCCCCGGCAAGCCCCCCCCTTTAGCCCCGCCCCTTCCGGCTTTAGCCCCGCCCACTCCTCCCTTAGCCCCGCCCACCCCGCCCTTGGCCCCGCCCATTCCCCCTTTAGCCACGCCCATTCCGCCTTCAGCCACGGCCTTTCCCCCTTTAGCCCTGCCCATACACGATTCTGCCTCGCCCATTCCCCTTTTAGCCTCCCCCCTACGGCCCCTAGAGCCCCGGCAAGCCCCCCCCTTTAGCCCCGCCCCTTCCGGCTTTAGCCCCGCCCCTTCCGGCTTTAGCCCCGCCCACTCCGCCCTTAGCCCCGCCCACCCCGCCCTTGGCCCCGCCCATTTTCCCTTTAGCCACGCCCATTCCGCCTTCAGCCACGGCCTTTCCCCCTTTAGCCCTGCCCATACACGATTCTGCCTCGCACATTCCCCTTTAGCCTCCCCCCTACGGCCCCTAGAGCCCCGGCAAGCCCCCCCCTTTAGCCCCGCCCCTTCCGGCTTTAGCCCCGCCCACTCCGCCCTTGGCCCCGCCCACCCCGCCCTTGGCCCCCGCCCACCCCGCCCTTGGCCCCGCCCATTCCCCCTTTAGCCACGCCCATTCCGCCTTCAGCCACGGCCTTTCCCCCTTTAGCCCTGCCCATACACGATTCTGCCTCGCCCATTCCCCTTTTAGCCTCCCCCCTACGGCCCCTAGAGCCCCGGCAAGCCCCCCCCCTTTAGCCCCGCCCCTTCCGGCTTTAGCCCCGCCCCTTCCGGCTTTAGCCCCGCCCACTCCGCCCTTAGCCCCGCCCACCCCGCCCTTGGCCCCGCCCATTTTCCCTTTAGCCACGCCCATTCCGCCTTCAGCCACGGCCTTTCCCCCTTTAGCCCTGCCCATACACGATTCTGCCTCGCCCATTCCCCTTTTAGCCTCCCCCCTACGGCCCCTAGAGCCCCGGCAAGCCCCCCCCTTTAGCCCCGCCCCTTCCGGCTTTAGCCCCGCCCACTCCGCCCTTAGCCCCGCCCACCCCGCCCTTGGCCCCGCCCATTCCCCCTTTAGCCACGCCCATTCCGCCTTCAGCCACGGCCTTTCCCCCTTTAGCCCTGCCCATACACGATTCTGCCTCGCCCATTCCCCTTTTAGCCTCCCCCCTACGGCCCCTAGAGCCCCGGCAAGCCCCCCCCTTTAGCCCCGCCCCTTCCGGCTTTAGCCCCGCCCACTCCGCCCTTAGCCCCGCCCACTCCGCCCTTAGCCTCGCCGACCGCGCCCTTGGCCCCGCCCATTTTCCCTTTAGCCACGCCCATTCCGCCTTCAGCCACGGCCTTTCCCCCTTTAGCCCTGCCTATACACGATTCTGCCTCGCCCATTCCCCTTTTAGCCTCCCCCCTACGGCCCCTAGAGCCCCGGCAAGCCCCCCCCCTTTAGCCCCGCCCCTTCCGGCTTTAGCCCCGCCCCTTCCGGCTTTAGCCCCGCCCACCCCGCCCTTGGCCCCGCCCATTCCCCCTTTAGCCACGCCCATTCCGCCTTCAGCCACGGCCTTTCCCCCTTTAGCCCTGCCCATACACGATTCTGCCTCGCCCATTCCCCTTTTAGCCTCCCCCCTACGGCCCCTAGAGCCCCGGCAAGCCCCCCCCCTTTAGCCCCGCCCCTTCCGGCTTTAGCCCCGCCCACTCCGGCTTTAGCCCCGCCCACTCCGCCCTTAGCCCCGCCCACCCCGCCCTTGGCCCCGCCCATTCCCCCTTTAGCCACGCCCATTCCGCCTTCAGCCACGGCCTTTCCCCCTTTAGCCCTGCCCATACACGATTCTGCCTCGCCCATTCCCCTTTAGCCTCCCCCCTACGGCCCCTAGAGCCCCGGCAAGCCCCCCCCTTTAGCCCCGCCCCTTCCGGCTTTAGCCCCGCCCACTCCGCCCTTGGCCCCGCCCACCCCGCCCTTGGCCCCGCCCATTCCCCCTTTAGCCACGCCCATTCCGCCTTCAGCCACGGCCTTTCCCCCTTTAGCCCTGCCCATACACGATTCTGCCTCGCCCATTCCCCTTTTAGCCTCCCCCCTACGGCCCCTAGAGCCCCGGCAAGCCCCCCCCCCCTTTAGCCCCGCCCCTTCCGGCTTTAGCCCCGCCCACTCCGCCCTTAGCCCCGCCCACTCCGCCCTTGGCCCCGCCCACCCCCGCCCTTGGCCCCGCCCATTCCCCCTTTAGCCACGCCCATTCCGCCTTCAGCCACGGCCTTTCCCCCTTTAGCCCTGCCCATACACGATTCTGCCTCGCCCATTCCCCTTTTAGCCTCCCCCCTACGGCCCCTAGAGCCCCGGCAAGCCCCCCCCTTTAGCCCCGCCCCTTCCGGCTTTAGCCCCGCCCCTTCCGGCTTTAGCCCCGCCCACTCCGCCCTTGGCCCCGCCCACCCCGCCCTTGGCCCCGCCCATTTTCCCTTTAGCCACGCCCATTCCGCCTTCAGCCACGGCCTTTCCCCCCTTTAGCCCTGCCCATACACGATTCTGCCTCGCCCATTCCCCTTTTAGCCTCCCCCCTACGGCCCCTAGAGCCCCGGCAAGCCCCCCCTTTAGCCCCGCCCCTTCCGGCTTTAGCCCCGCCCACTCCGCCCTTGGCCCCGCCCACCCCGCCCTTGGCCCCGCCCATTCCCCCTTTAGCCACGCCCATTCCGCCTTCAGCCACGGCCTTTCCCCCTTTAGCCCTGCCCATACACGATTCTGCCTCGCCCATTCCCCTTTTAGCCTCCCCCTACGGCCCCTAGAGCCCCGGCAAGCCCCCCCCTTTAGCCCCGCCCCTTCCGGCTTTAGCCCCGCCCCTTCCGGCTTTAGCTCCGCCCACTCCGCCCTTAGCCCCGCCCACCCCGCCCTTGGCCCCGCCCATTTTCCCTTTAGCCACGCCCATTCCGCCTTCAGCCACGGCCTTTCCCCCTTTAGCCCTGCCCATACACGATTCTGCCTCGCCCATTCCCCTTTTAGCCTCCCCCCTACGGCCCCTAGAGCCCCGGCAAGCCCCCCCCCCTTTAGCCCCCGCCCCTTCCGGCTTTAGCCCCGCCCCCTTCCGGCTTTAGCCCCCGCCCACTCCGCCCTTAGCCCCGCCCACCCCGCCCTTGGCCCCGCCCATTTTCCCTTTAGCCACGCCCATTCCGCCTTCAGCCACGGCCTTTCCCCCCTTTAGCCCTGCCCATACACGATTCTGCCTCGCCCATTCCCCTTTTAGCCTCCCCCCTACGGCCCCTAGAGCCCCGGCAAGCCCCCCCCTTTAGCCCCGCCCACTCCGCCCTTAGCCCCGCCCACCCCGCCCTTGGCCCCGCCCATTCCCCCTTTAGCCACGCCCATTCCGCCTTCAGCCACGGCCTTTCCCCCTTTAGCCCTGCCCATACACGATTCTGCCTCGCCCATTCCCCTTTTAGCCTCCCCCCTACGGCCCCTAGAGCCCCGGCAAGCCCCCCCCCCTTAGCCCCGCCCCTTCCGGCTTTAGCCCCGCCCCTTCCGGCTTTAGCCCCGCCCACCCCGCCCTTGGCCCCGCCCATTCCCCCTTTAGCCACGCCCATTCCGCCTTCAGCCACGGCCTTTCCCCCTTTAGCCCTGCCCATACACGATTCTGCCTCGCCCATTCCCCTTTTAGCTTCCCCCCTACGGCCCCTAGAGCCCCGGCAAGCCCCCCCTTTAGCCCCGCCCCTTCCGGCTTTAGCCCCGCCCACTCCGCCCTTAGCCCCGCCCACCCCGCCCTTGGCCCCGCCCATTCCCCCTTTAGCCACGCCCATTCCGCCTTCAGCCACGGCCTTTCCCCCTTTAGCCCTGCCCATACACGATTCTGCCTCGCCCATTCCCCTTTTAGCCTCCCCCCTACGGCCCCTAGAGCCCCGGCAAGGCCCCCCCCTTTAGCCCCGCCCCTTCCGGCTTTAGCCCCGCCCCTTCCGGCTTTAGCCCCGCCCACTCCGCCCTTAGCCCCGCCCACCCCGCCCTTGGCCCCGCCCATTCCCCCTTTAGCCACGCCCATTCCGCCTTCAGCCACGGCCTTTCCCCCTTTAGCCCTGCCTATACACGATTCTGCCTCGCCCATTCCCCTTTAGCCTCCCCCCTACGGCCCCTAGAGCCCCGGCAAGCCCCCCCCTTTAGCCCCGCCCCTTCCGGCTTTAGCCCCGCCCACTCCGCCCTTGGCCCCGCCCACCCCGCCCTTGGCCCCGCCCACCCCGCCCTTGGCCCCGCCCATTCCCCCCTTTAGCCACGCCCATTCCGCCTTCAGCCACGGCCTTTCCCCCTTTAGCCCTGCCCATACACGATTCTGCCTCGCCCATTCCCCTTTTAGCCTCCCCCCTACGGCCCCTAGAGCCCCGGCAAGCCCCCCCCCCCCTTTAGCCCCGCCCCTTCCGGCTTTAGCCCCGCCCACTCCGGCTTTAGCCCCGCCCACTCCGCCCTTGGCCCCCGCCCACCCCGCCCTTGGCCCCGCCCATTCCCCCTTTAGCCACGCCCATTCCGCCTTCAGCCACGGCCTTTCCCCCTTTAGCCCTGCCCATACACGATTCTGCCTCGCCCATTCCCCTTTTAGCCTCTCCCCTACGGCCCCTAGAGCCCCGGCAAGCCCCCCCCTTTAGCCCCGCCCCTTCCGGCTTTAGCCCCGCCCCTTCCGGCTTTAGCCCCGCCCACCCCGCCCTTAGCCCCGCCCACCGCGCCCTTGGCCCCGCCCATTTTCCCTTTAGCCACGCCCATTCCGCCTTCAGCCACGGCCTTTCCCCCTTTAGCCCTGCCCATACACGATTCTGCCTCGCCCATTCCCCTTTTAGCCTCCCCCCTACGGCCCCTAGAGCCCCGGCAGGCCCTTCCTTTAGCCCCGCCCCTTCCGGCTTTAGCCCCGCCCACTCCGCCCTTGGCCCCGCCCACCCCGCCCTTGGCCCCGCCCACCCCGCCCTTGGCCCCGCCCATTCCCCCTTTAGCCACGCCCATTCCGCCTTCAGCCACGGCCTTTCCCCCTTTAGCCCTGCCCATACACGATTCTGCCTCGCCCATTCCCCTTTTAGCCGCCCCCCTACGGCCCCTAGAGCCCCCGGCAAGCCCCCCCCTTCAGCCCCGCCCCTTCCGGCTTTAGCCCCGCCCCTTCCGGCTTTAGCCCCGCCCACTCCGCCCTTAGCCCCGCCCACCCCGCCCTTGGCCCCGCCCATTCCCCCTTTAGCCACGCCCATTCCGCCTTCAGCCACGGCCTTTCCCCCTTTAGCCCTGCCCATACACGATTCTGCCTCGCCCATTCCCCTTTTAGCCTCCCCCCTACGGCCCCTAGAGCCCCGGCAAGCCCCCCCCTTTAGCCCCGCCCCTTCCGGCTTTAGCCCCGCCCACTCCGCCCTTAGCCCCGCCCACTCCGCCCTTAGCCCCGCCGGCCGCGCCCTTGGCCCCGCCCATTTTCCCTTTAGCCACGCCCATTCCGCCTTCAGCCACGGCCTTTCCCCCTTTAGCCCTGCCTATACACGATTCTGCCTCGCCCATTCCCCTTTTAGCCTCTCCCCTACGGCCCCTAGAGCCCCGGCAAGCCCCCCCCCTTAGCCCCGCCCCTTCCGGCTTTAGCCCAGCCCACTCCGCCCTTGGCCCCGCCCACCCCGCCCTTGGCCCCGCCCATTCCCCCTTTAGCCACGCCCATTCCGCCTTCAGCCACGGCCTTTCCCCCTTTAGCCCTGCCCATACACGATTCTGCCTCGCCCATTCCCCTTTTAGCTTCCCCCCTACGGCCCCTAGAGCCCCGGCAAGCCCCCCCTTTAGCCCCGCCCCTTCCGGCTTGAGCCCCGCCCACTCCGCCCTTAGCCCCGCCCACCCCGCCCTTGGCCCCGCCCATTCCCCCTTTAGCCACGCCCATTCCGCCTTCAGCCACGGCCTTTCCCCCTTTAGCCCTGCCCATATACGATTCTGCCTCGCCCATTCCCCTTTTAGCCTCCCCCTACGGCCCCTAGAGCCCCGGCAAGGCCCCCCCCTTTAGCCCCGCCCCTTCCGGCTTTAGCCCCGCCCCTTCCGGCTTT